>NC_073692.1:431398514-431613738 GCF_029784155.1 Uranotaenia lowii
CATTTTTGTCATTTTTGTCATTTTTGTCATTTTTGTCATTTTTGTCATTTTTGTCATTTTTGTCATTTTTGTCATTTTTGTCATTTTTGTCATTTTTGTCATTTTTGTCATTTTTGTCATTTTGTCATTTTTGTCATTTTTGTCATTTTTGGTCATTTTTGTCATTTTTGTCATTTTTGTCATTTTTGTCATTTTTGTCATTTTTGTCATTTTTGTCATTTTTGTCATTTTTGTCATTTTTGTCATTTTTGTCATTTTTGTCATTTTTGTCATTTTTGTCATTTTGTCATTTTTGTCATTTTTGTCATTTTTGTCATTTTTGTCATTTTTGTCATTTTTGTCATTTTTGTCATTTTTGTCATTTTTGTCATTTTTGTCATTTTTGTCATTTTGTCATTTTTGTCATTTTTGTCATTTTTGTCATTTTTGTCATTTTTGTCATTTTTGTCATTTTTGTCATTTTGTCATTTTTGTCATTTTTGTCATTTTTGTCATTTTTGTCATTTTTGTCATTTTTGTCATTTTTGTCATTTTTGTCATTTTTGTCATTTTTGTCATTTTTGTCATTTTTGTCATTTTTGTCATTTTTGTCATTTTTGTCATTTTTGTCATTTTTGTCATTTTTGTCATTTTTGTCATTTTTGTCATTTTTGTCATTTTTGTCATTTTTGTCATTTTTGTCATTTTTGTCATTTTTGTCATTTTTGTCATTTTTGTCATTTTTGTCATTTTTGTCATTTTTGTCATTTTTGTCATTTTTGTCATTTTTGTCATTTTTGTCATTTTTGTCATTTTTGTCATTTTTGTCATTTTTGTCATTTTTGTCATTTTTGTCATTTTTGTCATTTTTGTCATTTTTGTCATTTTTGTCATTTTTGTCATTTTTGTCATTTTTGTCATTTTTGTCATTTTTGTCATTTTTGTCATTTTTGTCATTTTTGTCATTTTTGTCATTTTGTCATTTTTGTCATTTTTGTCATTTTTGTCATTTTTGTCATTTTTGTCATTTTTGTCATTTTTGTCATTTTTGTCATTTTTGTCATTTTTGTCATTTTTGTCATTTTTGTCATTTTTGTCATTTTTGTCATTTTTGTCATTTTTGTCATTTTTGTCATTTTTGTCATTTTTGTCATTTTTGTCATTTTTGTCATTTTTGTCATTTTTGTCATTTTTGTCATTTTTGTCATTTTTGTCATTTTTGTCATTTTGTCATTTTTGTCATTTTTGTCATTTTTGTCATTTTTTGTCATTTTTGTCATTTTTGTCATTTTTGTCATTTTTGTCATTTTTGTCATTTTGTCATTTTGTCATTTTTGTCATTTTTGTCATTTTTGTCATTTTGTCTTTGTCATTTTTGTCATTTTTGTCATTTTTGTCATTTTTGTCATTTTTGTCATTTTTGTCATTTTTGTCATTTTTGTCATTTTTGTCATTTTTGTCATTTTTGTCATTTTTGTCATTTTTGTCATTTTTGTCATTTTTGTCATTTTTGTCATTTTTGTCATTTTTGTCATTTTTGTCATTTTTGTCATTTTTGTCATTTTTGTCATTTTTGTCATTTTTGTCATTTTTGTCATTTTTGTCATTTTGTCATTTTTGTCATTTTGTCATTTTTGTCATTTTTGTCATTTTTTCATTTTGTCATTTTGTCATTTTTGTCATATTTGTCATTTTTGTCATTTTTGTCATTTTTGTCATTTTTGTCATTTTTGTCATTTTTGTCATTTTTGTCATTTTTGTCATTTTTGTCATTTTTGTCATTTTTGTCATTTTTGTCATTTTTGTCATTTTTGTCATTTTTGTCATTTTTGTCATTTTTGTCATTTTTGTCATTTTTGTCATTTTGTCATTTTTGTCATTTTTGTCATTTTTGTCATTTTTGTCATTTTTGTCATTTTTGTCATTTTTGTCATTTTTGTCATTTTTGTCATTTTTGTCATTTTGTCATTTTTGTCATTTTTGTCATTTTTGTCATTTTTGTCATTTTTGTCATTTTTGTCATTTTTGTCATTTTTGTCATTTTTGTAATTTTTGTCATTTTTGTCATTTTTGTCATTTTTGTCATTTTTGTCATTTTTGTCATTTTTGTCATTTTTGTCATTTTTGTCATTTTTGTCATTTTTGTCATTTTTGTCATTTTTGTCATTTTTGTCATTTTTGTCATTTTTGTCATTTTTGTCATTTTTGTCATTTTTGTCATTTTTGTCATTTTTGTCATTTTTGTCATTTTTGTCATTTTTATCATTTTGGTCATTTTTGTCATATTTGTCATTTTTGTCATTTTTGTCATTTTTGTCATTTTTGTCACTTTTGTCATTTTTGTCATTTTTGTCATTTTTGTCATTTTTGTCATTTTTGTCATTTTTGTCATTTTTGTCATTTTTGTCATTTTTGTCATTTTTGTCATTTTTGTCATTTTTGTCATTTTTGTCATTTTTGTCATTTTTGTCATTTTTGTCATTTTTGTCATTTTTGTCATTTTTGTCATTTTTGTCATTTTTGTCATTTTTGTCATTTTTGTCATTTTTGTCATTTTTGTCATTTTTGTCATTTTTGTCATTTTTGTCATTTTTATCATTTTTGTCATTTTTGTCGTTTTTGTCATTTTTGTTATTTTTGTAATTTTTGTCATTTTTGTCATTTTTGTCATTTGTTTTGTTGCTCGTGTCAACTTGTCAACTTTAACTTCAAATCATGCGATTTACAAAAGTAATTAAATGAAAATATTAAGTTGAAAAAATTGTCAAAAAAAACTAAATTGGCAAAAATTGCAAAATTGAAACTTACCTAAATTGGCAAATATGCGAAAACGAGGAAATTGAAACTGTTGACAAATTCTTATCCTAAAGTTTGTGTTTTGAATACAAAAGAAACTGACAACATGATTTTTTCAAATCTTTCATAAAATTCTTCATTCAAAATTTATGGTTGAAATCTCACACATGTTAACTTGTACAGAATATTACTTTTTTTGGGGAAGATTTTCAGGCATTGGAATTTTAATAAGTTAAGGATCCAGAATTTATCATGAACAAATGTCTTCATTAAGCTTAGACATTATGTAAGTACGCTTAAGATAAGCAAACATCATTTAGCAATTTGTGAAAAACTAAACTCCGACTTAGGTGCAGAAATTATTCAAATAGTTCACCCAACACAAACAACAACTGCATTTACTCGATAAAACTCATAACTTTTCATCATCGACTCATAACAACTTTCGGAAAACTAACCTCATATCGTACGGGAATAGGTGTAGTTAGGAATGGGAGGTCTCCTACGAGTATCGATCGAACACAATTTTTTTTTCCTGCTGCCCTGTACTTTTCTCCCGGCAAATTTCATTAAATATGTATTGTGGCAAAATACTTCTTCTATGCGATGCGAGAGTCGGACCGTTTGCAATTTGCATTCTGCCTCCACCAATCCCCAGCAAGCCCCCAAGTTCCACCCACGATCAAGGATGGGAGAGTTCGATTTACGAAGGCAAGTGCGGGATAATAAAAAAAATATATCGTCGTCGTCATATAAGAACTGCACAGGCGAATCCTTATGTATGTTTAGTAATTAAAATCAAATCCTACATGGACAAGTGGACTTGCCCCGGACTCATGCCATGCCACTTGCTGCTGCTGCTGCTGTTCATCCAATTTTTACCGCAACTCCATTGTCGTCGCTTGGCCCTCCTTACTCCTTACTTGCTGCAGCTGTCCTTGTCCAAAATACCTACCCCCAACCAAAGCTAGAAAACGTCTATTCGCGCGATTGCAAGCAGTAGGTAGTGGAAGTGAAAATACAGACGAAGGCAAAAAAAAGAATCATCAATTTCCAGAATTTGGTCCGTTTGCGATATCTGGCTCGCTCGCTGAATGTCGCGGAATACTAGGAAAAAAATCCGGCAGCGATATTTGCGCTTTCATAACTTCATACACATACCGAAATCGCCATTTGCCACCCATGTGTGGTCTTTTGGAAAGCTCCCACCGATTTTCTAGGAGTAAAGTGCAGGACGAGAAACAGCAAAAATGTAGAGAAAAAAGCAGCTCGGCGCCCACCACTTCTCTCCCAGACGCGCTCGGAAGATTAATCTATGTGTCGTACATTTTTCGGACCCCAGAAAATGGCACCCCTCGCACTTCCAAGTACGTACACTGCCGGCCAAAAGTTTGGGATCACCCACTAAAAAACATGCAAATTTTGATCGTTCATATCTCAGCCGTCTTGGGAAATATTGCAAATCTTCTGATCTCATTTGAAAGATAATGAGCAATAGCTATTTCGGAGTTATTTCGCCTAAATAAAATGTTTTAATTTTGAACTTAAAACTTAACCTAAAGTTATGACATTTTCAAAAAATCGCACTCAATATTCAAAGCCGATCATCTCGGGAGAGGGTGGACCAAATCTCAAAATTTGAGTGGCATTAGAATCCCTATTCTGTACTTCTAAAAACACAATTAAAAAATTTTGTGAAAAAATTCAAGAATGTACTTTAAATTAATAAAATAGACACTTAAGTTACCGTCCAAAAGTTTGGGATCACCCCTTTGTATGGTGAGTTTGGGATCATTCTTATAAAAACATGCAAATTTATTTTATTCATATCTCTCTCATCTTACATCGTATTGCAGATCTGAAGGGCTCATTTGGAAGCTAAGGAATTCTTGTTTTTTCATAAATTCATTCAAAAATTATATTTTGAAGTGAAAACCATAAAAAATCGCCTGAAATTTATTGTTTTTTTGAAAGTTTCCAGTTATGATTCTGATTTTTTTGTAGTTCTCACCTTTAAATAAAATTTTTGAATGAATTTATGAAAAACCAACAATTCCTAAGCTTCCAAATGAACCCTTCAGATCTACAATACGATGTTAGATAAGAAAGATATGAATAAAATAAATTTGCATGTTTTTATAAGAATGATCCCAAACTCACCATACCAAGGGGTGATCCCAAACTTTTGGACGATAACTCAAGTGTCTATTTTATAAATTTAAAGTACATTCTTGAATTTTTTCACAAAATTTTTTGATTGTGTTTTGAGAAGTACAGAATAGGGATTCTAATGCCACTCAAATTTTGAGATTTGGTCCACCCTCTCCCGAGATGATCGGCTTTGAATATTGAGTGCGATTTTTTGAAAATGTCATAACTTTAGGTTAAGTTTTAAGTTCAAAACTAAAACATTATATTTAGGCGAAATAACTCCGAAATAGCTATTGCTCATAATCTTTCAAATGTGATCAGAAGATTTGCAATATGTCCTAAGGCGGCTGAGATATGAACGATCAAAATTTGCATGTTTTTTAGTGGGTGATCCCAAACTTTTGGCCGCCAGTGTATGTGTAGCGCAGCATTCCTAAAGCAGTTTGGCACCAGAAAAAAAACGCGATTCTCAAATGTACGTAAATTTCCTAGACTGTTTTCGCGGAAAAAAATCCCAGGCATCTCACATTCACTATACGTAGGACGTACGCTTTTTCTCTATCTCATTTCAGCTAAATCAAACTGTATTTATTCCCATACCACCATTTTTTTTACCAACTTTCGTTCGTTTCGGAACAATCCATGGACCAGAACTATTCCTAGCAGGCCTTGCTTGCTTGTCGTTCGTTTGGACGTTGCATATTTTGCGAACCGGGCGCATTGCCAAAGTAGTCCACAAGTAGGTCCACCTAGTTCACTCAGTATGCCATGCCATGCTACGAACGTCCAGGACCTCTCGGTCACATCAGGCCTGGTCAATATCGTAGGAGGCGGTCGTAATACGCGATGTGCTTTTCTTTTTTTCTCACCACCATCCCCCCAGAAACACAACAAACACACACACTTTGCTACTCAATTTTCCTGGTGAGACCCAATTGCTCCGTTTTTTTTTTCGCCATTCCTCATCAGCATCCCCCAACAACACTCTGCGCCAAGGCTAGGAGCTCTACACAGTAACCAGTTTTCCGATGATATTCATGGAAATCATGAAAAAATGCGAAAAAAAAACCTAGATGGGAGTTGGGTGTTTTGGGAGTGGTGTAGCAGCGAAATAAAAACTAAGCATCCCAAACCCCATGGCCCCCATTCACAGCGGCCATTGATGATGGGGATGACCTCGTGTGTTGGCGAACATGGGACGACGATGACGACGAAGGCCTAAGCGTAATGGCACCTTCCAATTGATGGCCGAGAGCTGATGGGAAATATCTTCTGAATTATATTTTTTGCGCGGTGCAGCCTTTTTAAATGGTTTTCATCCTACATGCAATCGATTTTGGTACCCTCTATTCAGCGTTTAGAATGAGTTTTATCGTGGATTTGAAAAGTATAGGTTGCTTTCATTTAAAAGGTGGTCAACATTTGAAATAATTTATCTTGTATGAATTACATGTAAAGATAAAAAAAAATATTTATAACTGTAATAAAATAGTATAAATTACCAAATATTTCATTTTTCAATTTATTTATTTGATTACAGGCAATACGAGTTCGAAGTTTTTTGAGAGAAATATTGTGGAAATGATTGCGGATGTTTCTAAAAAATGCATCCTAATCCATCCTAATGTTATTCGATTGAAGGAATATGATTATTTGCTCAAAATGTTTGATTCCTTGAATCTCATTGTTCTACAACTTCCGTAGTGTTGAAAAGGCGGGTTATATTATCTTGAATGATTTGAGAATACTGTACGCTGCAAGCGATTCAGAAAATCTGGTGGTAATCTGGTCAAATTTGGATCTGGGTTAACATAAGAGGCCCTCAGAGCCAAAGGGGTATAAGTGCAAAAATGGTCGATTTTGAGTTATTAATGCCGAACGATTCTTCATATTTCAAACTATATTTGATGATTTTTCAGATTCTTGGAATTTTTTTTAATACTTTTACGTTACGTGAAAAAAAATACAAATATACTAAGGTTGCCAATTTGTCCAGTTTTATCTGGGTTTGCCCGGTTTTATCCGAGTTTGCCCGGATATTTAATACAAAATTTCGGAACAATCTGGCCCTGCCCGGTTGCTCTGTTCTAATTTTTATAAAGGATTTCGGACTCTAAGAGCACAATCTGCGAAACATTTATATTTGTTCTAATTTCGATATGATGTCTTGACTAGATGAAGCAAACAGGAATTTTTTGTTCGGAAGAAAAATTGGATAAAAAAAAAACAAATAAAACCCTATAGTAATACCATAACTGTTTGTTAGTTTCCAGCTCAACTATATACAATAATTTCCAATGTTTACGCGTTAAATAATTAGAACATTGCCTGTTCAATATTAGAATCATTGTGTTCAATAACTGAGACAATTATAATTTTGAATAAAAAGGCTTAAATGATGTTAAAAAAAATCCGCGAAAAAAAACATGTCCATTCGAAGCTTTGGAGCAAGCTTCAGCTACACTATGTTAATTTCACCCAAACAACCTTTCGTTATTTTTTTTGGGCTACATATTAGCTGAATCCCAAAAATGATGTCCAATATAAAGTGCTTTTATTCTACTTTATTGTAAATAAAATTCACATGATAGTTCAAAGAATATTTAAGGCGAAACTGTAGGGAAGAGTTGGAGAACTTAATACCCGTTTCCTGTTTTCATCATATCTTTAAGGGAAAATTAACCCTCTAAAACCCATTTTTTTTTGCTGACAAATTCACAGAAGCTTAATTTTAAGATCTGAAACAACTTTTGTTCAATGTAAAACTTTATCGTTGAGGAATAATTCTGACATATTTTTCAAAAAACTGCATAACCGCAGGGGCTAAGGAACATGACTTTCAGTACTTTTTCGTTCGATATTTTTACAGTTATCAATTATTTTTTCTTAAATTTGAAAATGTTTCAAAACTAACGCATAGCTACATTTCTATATAATTCTAGTTCAAATTGCTTCGCAAATTACTGAGATAATTAAACTTACACGAATAGTAAATATTATTCATACTTGTACGTTTGTAGAATCATGTTCTTCAGGCCTAGTGGTTATGATATTTTCTAACAAAAGTGTCAGAAAATTTACCTCAACGATAAATTTTTCCTCGAACAAAAGTTATTTTTAATCTAAAAACTAAGCTTCTGTGAATTTTTTAGCGAAAATAATTGGTTATAGAAGGTTAATTTTCCCTAAAAGATATGGTGAGTACAGGAAACGGGGATTAGGTTACAGTTTTGCCTGAAATACTCTCCAAACTATCATGTGAATTTTATTCACAAAAGAATATTAAAAAAAATCATTGTAGACTTTGCAATCTAAAGCTGCAAAAATAGTTGAAATCGGTCATTATTGGACAAAATGGGATGCATTTCAAATTGATAGTTCCGGTCGAGGCGGTCAAACATTTAGACAACTCGCAAATATTATCCTTCCTGGCCTGACCCAGGATCAACGCATGCAGCGCATTACATTTTCAAAAGTCTGATCATTTAGGGCACTCCTTTCTACATGAAACCATTTTGTAGAACAATCTTTAAAAAAATGTAAAAAGTAAAACACAAGAAAGTGATTGGATTTACTTTCGCTACTGTAAATTGTATAAAAATTTTATGTGTTGAATTTTTTGTAGCTCTCCCTTGAAAATTGCTTAACTGACTTCGAATATGGATGCTGTGGAAAGACGAACTTTTTGAAAAACCTCTCAAAATAACAAAACCCTACAAAAGACATACAAATCAACACAAATCTGTTTGCCATTTCAAGTACGTGTCATGATAAAAATTCATATTTTTCCCCACTTATTACGAATCACTTGTTATAATCAACTTTGAAAGGAAGTTGAATCCGAGATGAGCCCACTCCTGTATAAAATCTAAATGAAATTTAATATTTTTTCTTAGAGATTGAATACAACATCTTTCAAAAAACTGATGGCACATAGATGTCTTAACCACAAAACCATAGAACGAGTACTAGGGAGCAGATTTGATCTACCCATAACCAGGTATGAAATTTGAAAAGAATTTTGATGACGTTGAATAATAAAAATGGGAATCGTATTTCATATTTTATGACGAGAATAATCACCGTGATTTATGTTTTATACTTTAATTTATCGGCCTTATCGGTGAAAAGTGATGTCGGAGATCGCAGCAAGCCGTGCTCGAGAATGAACGTGTTTTTCTGACGTCGCGATTTTCTCGTTTGTTTTTTTTGCGATTAAAATTAGGTGTAATTTGAATTTTTTTTAAAATATTTGTCCGAAAAAGCAGTAGATAATGGTTTGAATCGGATATGAGTGTCATTAATAAAATCAGTGAAGTGCATAAGCCCAAGTTCCAAGTGTTTGAAAAAATGGGGGCTGGTGTTACGCGCTCCGGACGCAAAAGAACTGCTCAAAAGATGACCCATCACGAGGGACGGAATAAGAGCGATCCAATGGATTCACAAGATAAGTCAATTTTTATGTATGCTAAAGCGAGATTCTCAAAATTATACAGTGATATTGTGATGCTTGCTCCCAGCACCTTTCATTTGGTCCATTGTGCAATGTTGATTATCTCGGACCAATCACGGAGTGCAACCATTATGCCATTGGCCAGGAGGGGCCGTAGGTGGACCGTAGTTGATAGCAAGCTCAAGCTCAAGCTCAAGCTGATGTCCTTTTTAGTAGGGACGTCTAACGATTATGGATGGGTACAAGGTTAGATGAAATGAAACGTATTTAGAAGCATTATCATCACATATCAAACTTTTGTTCCGCACAGGCCAACTACTATGAAGTGGTAGATACAGATAGAGTTGCATCTACCACAACACATTGATAGGCCAAGCGTGGTTCGCCCCACAAGCGGGAAAACTTGCAGTGCAAACGAACAAAAAGATTATATGTGATCGCTTAGATAAGCTCCCTTTAACTCAGAAAAGCATCTATCGATGTATAGTCCTCTCAGTTTGTTATCATCGCGTTCGTTACACCTGGGGTTTGGATGCTTCGGCCAAAAACAAATAAAAAAAACACGACATCATAGCATCGGTGGTAGGTCACTATCAGACTATCGATCGTACCGTTTCGCATCCAAACCCCGGATGTAACAAACGCGGTGATAACAAACTGAGAGATTTTTTTTCATCAAAACTTATCAACAGATTTTTAATTGTATTTTAGTCTTCCATAATTCCAATCAGTATACTTATCGGTATTTAACCAATAAATAAATGCATTACATTTATTTTATTTTAAGTTTAACTTAATTTTCAAATACATACTATTAATTTTCTTAATTCCACACCATACCTACTGAGTAAGCTTATTCTAAAGGGTGTCCTACTATGTTTTAGCATGATTTTCGATACATGCCGGATGACCGTTGAAATGCCGGATGACGTTTAAACAGCTGACTTCTTCTGGGTGTTTTTGTATACAGTTTAACTTAAAGCTCTGTGTATTGTGAACTCCAGTTTTAATAATTTTCGTGAAAATGAGAAGCATTTTTCCAGTAAAGCGCAAAATTGTCTACTTTCCTCAATACTTCACTGAGTCTGTTGGCGAAAATAGAAGAAATAAGCATTGGAACAGTCCCAAATTCGATATTCTTCTTCTACTACTTTTTACTTGAACAGCTTCAGATCAGCCGTTTGGGGGTAAGGGCCAGTAACTATGACTATATGCCCCAAATTTGATTCAAAGTATTGAGAGGAAAGTAGCTTCGTGGATTAAGAAAAATCAGGGCGGACACCAAGTCCAGTGGACAAAACTTTGAACCGGGAAGCCATACGTGCGTACGCCTCTAGGAAGACTACCTTAGTTCGGGAAGTGACCAAAAAGTGTAATCTCCTCTCAGCATCGTCTATCGTGCAAAGGTAAGTTTGTGCCTTAAGACATATAAGAAGCAGAAGTTAACAATAAGCTGTGTCTGTGAAACCAAGAGCTCGTAAATTATATGAACAACTGTTGTGTGGGACGACGAAACCTCTTGCAAGTTTAATTACAAAACGCTTCCGGGTGACCAGTATTAGATACTCTGTTCGGAATGACCAAAGTATTGACCCCTAAGCAATCTTTGATCAAAAATTCGATCACTGACCTGCGTTTGACTGGAATGAAATTATTTTTTAATGCACCATAAAGCATATAGAAATGGGAACATTTTGGATTTGCTCCTTATTTGTGGTTATACTGTTCATTTTAAATCGTGCTTAGACATAATTGGACACCTTATACGATGAGTTTAACTTTAAATTTGTTTATTTTTACTTTGATGAAGTTTTCTCAATAGATTTTGCAAATTTGATACAATGTAATTTGGAATAAATAAGCCGAATCGATGCTTAAAATCCCTCGGAAAAAAGATAAACTGTGACAACTCGATCCGGCCCTGTGTGCGAAGGAGGCAACGGGGCTCTCCAGCCTGTGCAGTCAGGCAAGTACCCAGTTTTAATTTCCGATGCATTGAGTGATTGCCCCTCGCCTTCCAGAATCCGCCTCACCGGTCAACACATTTTCGATGCCGCAAACCCTGCTGACGGTTTACGCATGTATTATCAGAACGTTCGTGGCCTGAAATCAAAAATCATCGAGTGCTTCGTCTCCACATCAGAGTTCTGCTACGACATCTATGCTTTCACCGAAACATGGCTCGATTCATCAGTACCATCTAGTCAACTATTTTGCTCGGACTACACCGTGTTTCGTTGCGATAGAAACAGATCTAATAGCAGTCGCAGTCGGGGTGGGGGAGTACTAATAGCTGTATCATGTAAGTTAAACTCATCCATCGTAACGAATGATAATAATGATAGCATCGAAAACTTGTGGGTAAAAGTGTCCTATGCACAAAGTTCACTTTTGATAGGATTAGCATACATTCCACCGGAAAAAAGTCAGGATAGCTCAGTGATAGGTATGCATGTTGAGGCGTTATCGGAAGCTAGGTTGCAACATCCTTCAAGTGGTATCATTTTTCTTGGTGATTTTAACCAACCGCAATTAATGTGGGTTCGTACTCATAGCAACAATCTGGTTGTTGATTCTGCCACAGTACTGAGTATGGCTAGCGCCTCATTTTTGGATGGGACTGTTTTGAATGGAATGCATCAACGAAATGGCATAAGAAACCTTCAAAATAGAACGCTGGATTTGGTATTTACGGACGACTCAATCTTGATCAGCACCATTTTCGAAGCCAGTGACACCGTTGTACCAATAGATGTTTACCATCCTCCGCTTGAGTTTGAGATTTCATTCCCAAGACCGGTTGCTTTTGTGGAAGCTTTCGACACATCTGCTCGCGACTTCCATCGTGCTGATTTTGATGTGATGAATCAAGTTTTAGCTGAAATTGACTGGACGATTCTCCAAAGATGCACCAGTGTAGATGTAATTGTAAACACATTCAGCGCAATTATGGATGACGTTTTTGATAAATCTGTGCCTATGGCTCGTCCTCCTCTTCGACCTCCTTGGACTAATGCTCGTCTGAAACGGCTAAAACAGCTTCGTTCAAAATTGCTGCGAAAATTTACTAACTCCAGGTGTCCTTTAACTAAACTGCAACTCAACAACGCTACCAGGCAATACCGGGTCTACAATCGACTATGCTACCGTCGCTATGTGGATCGTACTCAGAGTGAGCTTCGCCGCAATCCAAAGAAGTTTTGGAAATTCGTTAATACCAAACGGAAGGAAACTGGTTTGCCTGCGCAGCTGCATTTAGATGATAGAACTGCCGTATCACCTGCTGAAAAATGTAATCTGTTTGCGGAGCACTTCTCCAGTGTATTCTCAAAACAATCGCCAACCGCAGATCAAATTAACGCAGCAATCAGACGATTGCCCATGGATGTGCTAAACCTTGACGTGTTTGTTATAAGCGAGGAAATGGTTTCAGAGTCTATTAGGAATCTTAAGTACTCTACTTCAGCTGGACAGGATGGAATACCTGCTTGCGTGTTAAAAAAGTGCCTCCCTCGACTGTTGAAGCCTCTAACCTATATTTTCAATCAGTCCATTGGATTGCAGCAATTTCCTGCCATGTGGAAAAAATCTTTTATGAGCCCAATCTTCAAAAAAGGTGATAAGCAAGAGGTGCGCAATTACCGAGGTGTCACATCGCTAGCTGCCTGCTCGAAGGTCTTAGAGAGAATTGTCAACGATGTCATGTTTTCAGCTTGTCGTAATTGGATCTCAGACAATCAGCACGGATTTTTTCCGAAACGCTCGGTAACATCAAACTTAGCAGTGTTCACATCATTTTGTATATCCAACATGGATGGTGGCAAGCAAGTTGACGCTATCTACACGGACATTACTGCTGCATTCGATTAGTTAATCACGTAATTCTGCTTCAAAAGTTGCAACGTTTGGGATTCTCCGAAAGACTATGTGCATGGATCAGAAGCTACCTTACTAATCGTCGTCTAGCCGTTAAAATTGGATCATCAGAATCTGTAGATTTCATCCCAACTTCAGGGGTACCACAAGGTAGTAACTTGGGCCCGCTATTGTTCACACTATTCTGCAACGACATAAATTTGCTGCTTGTTGGATGCGGAGTACTCCTGTACGCAGACGATTTGAAAATTTTTCTGGTCATAAACAGTTTATCCGATTGTCATATATTACAGCAATTTATCGATACCGTAGTAAATTGGTGCGCTGGAAACCTACTAGTTTTGAGCATTTCTAAGTGCTGTATCATAACATTCGGACGGAAGAAAAATCCTTTCATGTACGACTATAACATACAAGACGAAGTTTTAGAACGTGTAAATCAAATAAAGGACCTGGGCATTGTTTTGGATAGTCACCTGACTTTTAAGCGTCATTACTGTGTCACACTTGAAAAGGCCAACCGAATGCTGGGATTTATCATACGTTTGAGTAAAGAATTTACAGATCCTATCTGCTTACGAGCTCTGTATTGCTGTCTGGTGCGTTCAATTTTAGAATCTGCAAACCTGGTGTGGTGGCCTTATGAAGCTGTATGGGTAGCGCGTTTTGAAGCGATTCAACGTAAATTCGTCCGTTATGCTCTTCGTGAGCTGCCTTGGGAGAACCCTCTAAACCTGCCGCCGTATGCACAACGTTGTGCTCTGCTTGGGCTTCAGACGCTGTCAAATCGTCATACCATCGGTCAATCACTGTTCGTGGCAAAGATTCTTCGCAATGAAATCGACTGTTCCTGGATATTATCTCGTTGCAATATATATGCACCAGAAAGAGCTCTCCGACATCGTGACTGGCTTTCACTGGAAACAAGAAGTACGCGCTATGGACACAACGACCCCTTACGTTCCGCAAAAATAAGTTTCTTACGCTACTACGCTCTGTTTGATTTTAATGTCTCAACTGCAACCTTTAAACGTCTGATTGAATGTAACCTTTGTGATCAAATGAGAAACAATCAATATTAACTAAATGTACGATTTCTGTAAACTTAGTATTAAGATAATCATTAAGACAACTATGTCAGATGATTTAATTTTTATAAACAATAAACAATAAACAATAAACTCATTTTAAGTCGTTTTTTTTTTAAATAAATCGAATAATGTAAATAGATCCAATCTAACACTTACCTCAATATTCTGGCAACTGGGTCAGACTTTTCATAGATTGATTAGCTTTATTAAGATTTCATCAGTACTGCATAAAAACTTCACTGTAGAAAATTTACTGGAGAAATTTGTTGAAGGGTTTAGTTTTTAAAATTTGCTTACATATTTTGTCAGTTTAGATTGTCAGAGAAAGTTCAAAACCCTCGTGGAAATAGTTCATGAAGGTTTTAATATATTTTATGAATCAATGATTTTTGTTCGCTTTAAAATTCTCTGAATCAACCTGAGTTATATAAAATCATCATTTTGTTTGAATTTTTTACTCATTCAGTAGTTCAGTTTATCGTTTAAAATTAAAAAAAAAATCTTTACTTGAATTCTGCACTTCCTGAAATGAAAGTTGTTTTGTACTTCCCTTCGAACCGAATTTCATCACTGTTTTCAAACGTTTTTTTGTTGTATGAGTTCCATCCCGGTTTTCCATCTTGCATCGACCTTTACGCTCAGCTCACGTCACCTTGTCAGTGGCCTTATGTTCAGAATAGCCACCGATTCTGTTAACTGTCAATTCAGCGTTGTTAGTAAAGATCACATTGCTGGTGGCCAAAAATAGGATCATTGAAAAGGCCAAAAATTGGTGGAGCGGCCAAGAAATTAGGGCACCTCAGTGAGTACTTAATGGAATTTTTCTCTTATGTATAAATCCATAGCGAAAACATATTTTCATTGAACTCTTGGCAAATCAGTAAGTTTATTCTTCAAAGGATGTTCTCTGGTGCACTTAACAGGGAGGTTTGAATATTGAAAAAAGTGCCAACTATGCCTTAGGTGCCAGGTCGGGTATATTTGCTCTAATAATATTTTGAAGAAATTGGTTTATAAATATGCTTTATGGTATAAAAACCGGGGAGATAAAGAGAGAAGATGCGTCAATGATCACACTAATTGTGTAGCCAATGATTGAAATTGTGGTAAATTGTGGCCAATTTTGGGTGAAAATGAGTAGATTTGAATTAAAATGAGAGAAAAATGTGCGAATTATTGAGAGTGAGAAACCAGTGCTCATAGAGAGAAAAGATTTGCGAATTGTTGCATATTTTGAAGCAGTTTTAGAATTTCGATCATTACCATTCCAAATCCAAAGAATTTTCTCTTTATTGCAATCCTCCGATAAAAACACCTTCAAATCACCTCTAAATTCTAATTTACATTATCTCGCGGTTGGAAAAACCTAGAACGGCGAATGTAAAACAAAATATAAAACAAAGCAAATTTTGACTTGACTTGACTATTGAATGTGTTGAAAACTTATCTTTGAATTAGGTACTTGAGAATAGAAAAATTATAAATTTATATAAAAGCAAGTTACTAGTAGTTTAAATTGAAGATTTGAAACATGACAAACAGATCTTTGAAACCGCTTACTGCTTTTTTCGATCATTTCTTTTTAACAGCAAGGACAAAAAATTTAAACGCACAATCTTCAATCAACACACAATGACCGGGAAATCTTTCGCTCGATAAACGCACGTATAACGCACCCAACACTACTACACCCTAATCGGAAAACGGTTTCGCACTTTCCGAACATTGCTAGGTAGAAGGTGCACAGAACAATGCAAAAAATAGATCGGCGAAAAAAAAGCGTTTTCCACTTGTCCAAATGTTTTCTTAAGCCTATGTACAATGGCGATGTCCCACCACCGACTGCACTAGCAGCATCAATCGGTTGAAAAAACAATCCGAAAGAATAAGGGGACCCGCGGAAAAAAAGACTCCATAGATACCGCAAATCAACCCCCGACTCCCCTACTTCCTACTTGTACTAGTCACAGCCTACTACTTACTCGTCGTGTGAGGATCAGTTGTGAATGGCACCAGCAGTAGGCAGGAAAGGAGGTAAGACTCAGCTGTTGGTTTGTTTTTGTTTTGTTGTAAAGCCACGTTTTTGCACTTGCACATGGGTGTTATGTGAAGTAGTCGTCGCACCACAGTTTATGCGAGTGTGTGTGTGGGTGGTTGGTTGATGCTGCTTCACTATGTGTAGAAGAGCTGCCCCCCAAAATGAACAAGTATCGCACCCATCAATCGTCGTCGTCGTGTATGTCGTTTTAGAAGAGATGAGGTCGAAGCCGTAGCGCGAGAGAACAAGCGGCCTGTTATCAGAAATGCGCACTTTTACGCCTTTCGGATTGGGTTTGGTAAGGATTTTTTTGCCGGTTAGATTGGAGGCTTTTTTTCTCGATGTGTCTCCGTATTATCCTTCGCATTGGGACAGGACCGGTTGTACGATTTTGCTCCAGATAAACGAGAAGCTTGTCCAGCTGAGCTGAAAAGAGATTTGCCGCACATAAAACACAACAACTTTATATACAGCATCACATCGTCATCGTCAGCAAAAGCATCATCGTCATCACGAATGCGGCCTTTTTTCTACGGGTTTGTTTTTCATCGTGGATTTCGAACATGTGCGCTCGCTCCGTTTTATGCTACTCTTCTGGAGCCCCAACCAGCCACGTTGGCGCTAAACACAAACACGTGCACAACGCCTCGCGCTGTATGTGTGCATCATCATCATCCTCGCCGTCATCAGCATCATCTTTTTCCCCCACCACAATCAGCCAAGTGGATCCTTCTCCAGCGCACGAGAGCGAATGATTCTTTTTTTCCCTGCCATTCCACGCTATCCCCACAAAATCATGTGCACACGAAGCATGGCCTCCTTCCTTGTTGGCCGCCCCCCATCATCAACAGCCGTCAGTGTGCCTCCCTCCTACCAGAATGGCAGGCAGCAGAAGTCATACGCGCTCTTTGCATCAACCAAACCAAACCAAACCAACAAACCATCATCGTAGCAGCCTAGCTTGGAAGCAATTGCATAGCAGGCGGGGAAAAACATGCGAGCGAAACGAAAAATCGCGCCGCGTCAGAAGAAGGCTGTCACCGTCTGACCAACAAATTCCCCCGTGTCTACTACGATTGGATGTGGATAGCTTCGTAGCTACTAGGGGGGATGAATGACTGAATGCCGCGAAAGATTTCAATGCGCGACACCGCGAGAAAAGGCCGCCTTGCTCGCTAAACTAAACGGTTACGGTGGATTTAATTCTGTTAGGTTGGAACACCCGAGAGGCACAAATGATGAACGAATCGGAAGAATCAGCCGTCAACCTTTGAATCGTCTTGATAGATTTCCGGAAATTGATTTTTGCCCCACAGGTGGCAGTTTTGTGACAGTAGCTCAATCGGAAACTCGTCGAGAAGAACTTCCATACAGGTAGGAACGAACTTTGGAGGGTTGGTAAAAATCATTTAGCTGCTGTCATGAGTGAGGCACTTTGCCGGACAGACAGAAATTTGTCAATTAAAATGGCTGCAAAATAATTGACAGTTTCTGAGAAAACTCGTTACCGACTCGCCGACCAGAGATTTATTGATTAAACCTCAAATTGTTGGTCCAACTGGGCTTACAGAAAGATTCAACCATGGACATGAGCTGGAAATATCATGAAAAAATGAGTTTTTTGAGAAAAAACACTTATAATTCCGGCTGGGTTAATTTCATCCAAACTTGAAAAGAGAAAAGTTAAGAAGACAAAAAAACAATTAATAAACATCTATATAATAACCCGTTTCAAAAATATTTCCGTACAAAAATTGTGTGCTAAGCGAATACTGAAAAATTTGTCAAAGATTTTAAATGAAAAAAAAATTACAAAATACATTTTTTTGTTTGTTTAATTTCAATAACGGTAGATAAGTGTTTGGAAACTTTTATTCAAAAATAATGTTTGAGGAACCTCTTGATTGAATATGTACATCTCTGAATGAAGGTAGTCGAACACAGCAAAAAATAATGTAACGATGGCCGATGTAATTTGAACAGATGTTAGCCCTAATATGTAATAGTATGACTTTTTATTGTAATACTACTTAATTGTCCGTTTATTACATCCGATCGATGTACACAATTTTAAACATGTCTGTTTATGTAATATCACATCGTCAATGTAATTACATCGAAGCAGCTCATAACTGTCAACAAAATAGTTTGCATATCAAAAACTCCGGAAGGGTTTCTGAGGCTCAGAGGCAACCGATCTACTGGTAAGATACATCGATTTGATTCTTATTTTTGAGCAAATCCAGTGATACTAACTGATTTTCATATTTGTTGATTCCAGGAAATTTATTCTGAAGTAAAAAAGTACAAGGAGTGTTGAAAGAAATTTTCAAAACCGATTGGAGGTTAAGTCCTATTATGTAATTTTTTTTTCATACCCTCTACCTTGGGATTCATTTTTCTCTTTTTTTAAGCCCAACGCAATATTCCGAGGATCTCTTCATGCCTTACATCCCGATTCGAGGCCAACATCGAGATCCCACGTCGGAAGAGACCATTACTTTGTTCCAAGTCTACGGAAAGCCAAAAGCGAATAGTTTCGACGGCGAAGTACATAGCAGACTTTGTTGTGAAACATGGATCACCTAGGAAAGGTCAACAACTGAAAACTTCGAAACGTATCCAAAGGATAAAAGAGAAGTTTCGAGGGCTTATAAGCAAACATTGTGAATTCAATTGAACATCTTGTTATAAAAATTCCGGAGAAAAATGGCTGTTGTTAAACATTTGCCAATGTTATGAAGAGCCAAGTGTTTACAACTGGATGAATATAAATTTGAACAAATCAAATTTGCAGTTCAAATGAAAATGTCCCAGTATATTTTGAACAGATTCCTACAGAATATCATTTTTTAACACATTGGTGAATTGTGATTTTTCAATAAATATTTCGTTATTTAGACTACCGCATTTTTTTTCTAAAGCAAAGTGTTCGAAGGAAACTTGCTTATTGTAGAGTTGTCCACGTTTCTGAAAGTTCTACGACAATGCACAAAATTATATTGTCCTGCATCAACATTTTTCATCGTTTCTATACTAAATAAATATTCCCATGTTTGTCTACTACGATAAATATGTAAGTGTAATTTTGTTACATTTTATCGAGGTCATAGGTTTTACATCAAAACGATGTTGAATTAGGTAGCATTTGCGACTCAAGTTATGTGCACGTTTTTGATGTAATTTCGCAACACTTTTTTTGCTGTGAAAACTTCCTTTTTATTCAAACAGAGTTCTTAAAAAAGATAAAACCCAATATTTGAAAGCATCCTCTGAAGGTTATCGATTCGGAGTTTTTCTCGCCGCAACGCCACTAGGATATTTTTATCAATTTGAATTATTTTGTACGTTATTTCCTCATGGAGAAATTGGAAATTGCATTCAGCCACATTTAAAATGGAAATGCCATATTTCAAATTTAGCAAAAATAAGTTCTCTGTAAAAAAAATTAGGGGATGGATGAGTGGATTGCGATTAAGTAATTTGTGCCGGTAACTTAAAAAAAATATTCTGAAATGTTAAAGAAATTAAACCTAGACCTTAACTTTATCCTCATTCTTATGCTTTATTTTTGTTTTGTTTAGCGAACAACAAACGCTTCGCGTTTATTTTTTACAAAATAAATGTGACTTTTATGTCTAGCTAGAGCGACCAACAGTGTTGAGAAAGAACAATCCTTATTGTGCATTTTAACTGTTTAACGATTTAAATAAAGTTAAAAGTCACTTAATAAAGAAGTGGACAGAGCAAAAATTTGTAAGTTTGTTTCATAATTTCATAGAAGCTTAAAGCTCAAACATAAATTTGAGAAATTTTGACATAAAGGCGGTATAATATGCAAAAATCCAGCAAACATTTTTGAAGGCATATTTCTGAACAACTTCATTGCACATTTCATATATATTTAATGCTGGATTAAAGGGGGGTCAGCAAGGTTGCCAAAATCACAGAAAAATTTGTATTATAACAGAATTTTGATAAAAATTTCGTCACAGAATCTGTGCCGCAGATCACAATTTTTTTCAAATTTCCACAGAATTCACAGACTTTCTAAATTTTGTACAGATTTCCAAAATTATAATTTTTATCATTTTTTATCGACTTTTATTTCTGACTATAATTCATGAAAATATGAAAACAAGGTAATGTTTGATGTTTAACATGATTTCCCTATTAACTTCATAGAAAAAGTGTCCCAGAAAACCGTCACAGAATTTTAGGTTTACACTCACAATTCAAGGTTTTTTTTTGTCAAAAACACAAAATTTTTTTCGGTTAACTTGGGGGTCAGGTAGGGCACAAAATTTTATATAACTCTAATCATACTGCTTCTTGTTCTAAAAATTAAAACGTACGTTTAATCGGCCATTGAAAAAAAACAACAACCAAGTGGCCAGAAACACCACAAATTAAATTATTTTTCAAGCTCCCAAATTAAACCATTTAGATAAAGCTAGGGTAAGTGTACCTAAGACAACGGCTTAAGGAAGCTTTTTTCATTAATTCAATAGAATTGCCTTGCATGTTGATTTGAAACTGATATTTATTCATTAAACTTTATTTCGAATACTGTTTTATGAAACTATGAAGGAAATAGATCAATCCATTACGTACTTTTGAGTCAATTAATGATTTATTTTTCTCATTCAAGTTCCTCCATTGTCGTACCAGGTCCCTAATTCCGTCGTACAAGGAGACCGGAATTGTCTCAATTTATTACACCCTCTTCAGAAATACATTTAAAATTTTGCGGTTGCGGTTCATGCAATTAGCATCAGTTTACATCGAACGGATCAACCGCGCAGGATAACAGCAGAAGTTCTCTCGAGTAACCAGTCGCAATAAGCTATGAAACTAGGATAGCTTTATTGTAAACAGGTCTACCATTGCTTGGCTAATGCATCTGCAGGCAGCAAAGTATTATAGGGGAACTTGGTATAAAATGCGCAGGCGGGACAAGATGTGCCACCATCAGTATTTCACTAAACAAACAGTTTTCAACATTTCTGAAAATGCCAGTTTGTTCTATTTACACTTTTATGTGTTTATAAACATTTGTGGACCTTCTAAGTTTTCTATATTGCGTAAATTCTACGAAAAAAGAAAACAAATTTTTTTGGGAGCTTTTCTTGCAACTTTTGAACTTTTCTCGTAAGGAATTACAACATCTATCAGCAAAACATTTACCTGACATCTGTTCTAATGATTAACATTGGTCTTGACAATCATCACACAACGAAAAATTTCTTTATTCAATTATTTTTTCTGTTATTTTTAACGATTTTTAATAAGCATGTCTAGGCAGGGCAAAACGCGCCATGTCCGTTTATCTTTAAGCATGTTTCATATTTGTTTAAATTTATATGCAGTTTTCATCACAACAATTTTAAGGATATTTATATGTTGAATTGGAAAACATAACTTGAATATAAACGAATATATTTAAAAATCCTAAATTTAATATAAATTTAATTAACTATTCACAAGAACGTCAGTATATCTGGCAGCACTGCGCGTAGCAATACATATTTCCATCTGTGAAGTAGACAAGAAGTGTTTTTACCTGGCAAACACTATCGAAGGCTCTTGAATTAATAAACATATATTAATCGTTAAAAGGCGCGTTTGGGTACACACATATGCGCACTTTGCCCCAAACGAAATGAAAATCATACTTTAGAAAGCCTTTCAAAATTTAACGATTAAGACGTATACAATTGGTGTAAGTGTTCCTGTTTGTATATTTCTGGTGAAGAACAGTCCCCTTTTCAAAACTATTGTCGAATTTACTGGATTGTATTTTTCATTTACGAGTTATGAAAGATTCTTCTTAACGTGAGCGTCTTACCCCCAGTTCCCCTACCTTCTATTCAATTCTACCGAAATTGTCTCAAACTATTCCTCCCTCATGAGGGATAGATTTGAAATTTTGCGGTTGCGGTTCATACAAATGCGATTATTTACTTCGCACGGATCAACCGCGCAGGATAACTGCAAAGTTCGAATGAGATCTAAGTCGCAATAAAGTGGACTTGCCAAGAAATCCCAAGGTAGCGTTTTTGTAGCTAGGTACCATTGCTTGGCTAAGGCAATTGCATGCAGCACAATATTAGACCTTACAAATTGAATCCACCCTGCAAATGTATTTTGTACCAACACACTCTCCAACGGCCTGGGCTGCCATGATCCAGGATTTGTCTGTAACTGCATATATTTAAAGAACACCAACATTTTTAATAGTACTTTATGTTTTTCTACGCAATGAGACTGAATAGTAAGACATGTCAGTCCCAGACACCGTTCATTTGACCTTTGAACAAAATTGGTGGCCTCGGTCAATCACGGAGTAGCAACCATTGGCGATGTGGAACACGTTCTACTGAGCCACGCCTGCGATCATGGAATTCTAAATGCATTGGATTTGATACAACTGTCATAATGATAAAATAAAACTTTAATAAAATACACTAGGGATCGAACGGAATTGATCAATTATGATCTATTAGTTAAAACTATGAATAAAGCATTTCGGGTTCAATGATTAAAGGTGGATGTGAGTAGTCAATCAAGCTAAGCTAAGCTAGCTAGCTAAGCAATGAGACTGAATAGTAAGACATTTGAGGAGAGGCAGAATCACACTTGAGTTTTGTCATAATGTGTATTCTTATGCATGTGGGAACCCTGGCGAAGGATATCGACAAAAAGCAACTCCACGTTGATGGGTGTAATGCGCATTAGACTGGTTCAGCTCATCTATTCAAGTTTTTTTGCGAGCGATAAAAGTTTTTGCAAAAATGTTTTTTTTTTCGGAAATTGACGCTTCAATATTCTAACATTTTGTTGTTTGGGTTCAAATTTTTGGGAAATGACGTAGAGTAATCCAACTGAAATTAAACTTTTTAACTTTTTTCATTCAAATTGTAATATGTCAAAAACGACAAATGCACGGAGATATTCTTGCGTGCATTTAAACGTTTATTAAATTATGCACGATACTGTTAGTAAATAATTTGTAAAACACCAACCACTAAGCTAAAAAATCCATCAATTCTTTGTTCATTTGAAACCATGCATTATAAGCAATGCTGAATACATTCAAGTAATTTATCAATATAAATAGACTTGCACTTATCTCCCAGCGCATCAAGTTCCTAGCTTCAAAGTATACAAAATTACTGTATTGTGTTGTGATTACTTGGAAATCCATTATGTTCATTCTCTATGAGTCCGACTGTGTTCAGCAAAAAATAGTAAAAATGAACCGGTCTAATTCCAATTCTTGCAAAACGGTTTCCTATTCCTGTCGCAAAATTACGACGAATTATGGGGCCCGACGATTCGATTTCAATCGAATATTGACAAATATATATAGTTCAGCTTAGTTTGAAATCATTTTTCTAATTTTATTTCAACACTTTTCTGTCGAATTTTATGATTTTGATCGTTATATGCATTGACAGGAAGCGATAAAATAAAGAAACACGTTGGGGGGATCACTAAGTTCGTTTTACAATATGGCGGAGTGCATCAATAATTCAATTCACTTCGCGATTTCAATATCAAATAAACTAAGAAATAGTTTAAAAAGTGACAAATTTGTGATAGAAAATAAATTCACAAGCTTAAGTTTATCATGTGAAGTAGCCAATTAAAGTGGAAAGTGATTTTTCGGCTCTAAAACATGCATTCTTGAATTGCGACGAATCAGAGGGATACGACGGAGGAGGGTACACCTACCCTAGCTCAAAATAAAATAAGGACAATTTGAATTTTCTGGTTTTTTTTAATAATGTGAAATAATCCAGCAAATATAGATTTGACTTTACAATATTCTAATAATCAGGCTAGATCGTATTTTGTTAAACTTGACGCCTTCTTTGAAAACCCGGACAAGTCTGAAAAAAATACGGAAAATCTAGAATGCTTACCCTTCAATAAATATGTTATCATTTTCTCTATTGGGATTCAATAGGGGACATATTTAACCTTTTGTTTCATGATTTTTTATTTTTCCTTAAACACTATTTTAAACAGTTGGAAATGATATGTAAATCAAAAAAAAAAATTAAAAGAATATACAATTTTAAGGAAGTCCCTGTCAACCAAAGTTATGTTTTAATACGAAAATTTTTCTTCATTAAAATCAAAACATAACTTCCTTCACGGGGGCTGGAATAACATTTTCTGACCTTTATCAAAATATAAATAAATTTCAGTAACTATCATTGATTGGGCGATTTTCACCGCAGAAAATTTCTCATATTGGGGGATACAAAATAAAAAACATTTTTAAAAGGTTCTAAACCAGTGGTTTTCAATGTGGTCCTCACCCTTGGGGGCGTTGAGAGCTTCCTGGGGGGTGGTGGGTGCAACTTTGAATTTTGGGGGGCGTTGAAAGAGCTCAGGAGGGTGGCGGGTTAATTACAAAATGCACATTTTTCTCGAATTACAAAACTACTTAGAATTGAAACGACTACAAGTACGTTTAATGCCCATCATTAAAACAACATTGAAGAACTCGGAAAATATCTATATAAATGAACAGGGTTGTATGGGCCTCTGTAGGTCTCAACATCGACAGATTTTTTTTATTGTTACGGATTTTGTATATTGATCTGATTTTGAAAGTTATTTTGAGTTTTGATAAAAACATAAATTTTGGATGACATGCTTGAAAATTGTGATTTGTTGATCTTTAATTCAATTGATTAAAAAATTAAATTCCTCATTTTATCATGATAAAACATAAAAGGTTATTTGATTTTTTTCTAAAATGATCAAAATCTATTTATTGGAGCCTTTGTAAAATTTTAAGACCCATGAATTATGCTAAATTTTTAACAATATTAAAATTTAATCATCAGATTGCATAAATAAAAGTGAGACATTTACTTTTCCTTAATTTTTTTTAATGTTTCCAAACACTTAGTGATCATTTGAGTCTTTGCTCATAAAGAAATTATCTTTATCAAGATATAAAAGTATGCATCATACTTTTTATGATATTTCACCGAGTTAACTGTAATTGTTTTGTGAACAATAATGGTAAACTGATTGTGAAAATAATTTGTCTGCAAAAATTTAGATAGGCTGCATTGTATGACTATTTTTTTTTTTTAATTTAAAAATTTGTTCAGGGATTTTTTTTATCAATTGCTTTCTTAAAATTTGAAGCAATTTATGTTAATTGAAATGAATTTTGTTACAATTGATACGTTATATGTTGGCTTTTCGGTCGTCTCAAGTTCATTATAACACTATTTATATGTTCTTCATTAAATCTTTTCAAACTATAATCACCACAATTTTTTTTTTCTAAATCTTATGATTTTTCAACGATTCCAATTAGCATTTTTCCTAAAGATTTTTTAGGATTTGCTGGAGGAGGCGTTGAGCTCGAAAATTTGACAAAAGGGGCGGTGAGGGAAAAAGTTTGAAAACCACTGTTCTAAAAATTAAAAACGGTTCAAATTTCAGTTTTTAATTATTCCCAATCGAATCAACAATATTACAAAATCTACTAATGTCCTTTTTTTGAGTTATTGAAATAATAATATTATTCATTTTCATTTTCACCTGAGGTGTACGGCAACTTTCAGATCTGAATTAAAGTTTTTTTAACAGATTTAACGAAATTTCATGCCATTGATTTTTCTTCTTCTACTGAACTTAATAATACATAATAGAAATATTCTCATAGTTGAATTGCGGATTACTTTGAGTGATTTTCTTAACATGAAAATTTGTGTGTTTTTATTCTTATCTTCTTCAATATTTAACAATAGAGATTCATTATATTGAGATTTTCCATGTTTTGTATTGTTTCTTCAGTTTTATGGTTTATAGTATTTAGAACTTTAATTTTAAGTTACTGAATTGTTTTGAAGATATGAAATTAAAATAAACATTGTCAAAATGAATAAAAAAAACAGTTTTTTTCTGAGGCTGATAGTAACTTTAATTCTCATTTTTTTTACTTACATATTTGAATTTCATTTGTTATTTGTTTCTCAAGCTTGATTTGAAATTATGATTTTGAAAAGAGAAACTGAAATGTTTGAATTGTTTGTTTGAAGATACCAGAAACTACCTTCTACGCAGACATAATGGTGATTTGAAGACAAAATACTGAACTCGTCTCCGTTTCCTTTATATATTTAAAACATCATGTATTTTATGGGTGAGCATATGAAAAAAAGTCGATTCATAAGTTCCCCCCGAGAAAAACTGCCCCGGGCCCCCGATGGCTTAAGACGGCCCTGTATATATTATAGATTGATCGTATAAAACTCGCAAAAACAGCATTGACCTACAAGACACTATACTAATTTGGCGATATTCGGTACGATAAGGATTCGTACAAACG
Organism: Uranotaenia lowii; assembly: GCF_029784155.1. Taxonomy (NCBI): domain Eukaryota; kingdom Metazoa; phylum Arthropoda; class Insecta; order Diptera; family Culicidae; genus Uranotaenia; species Uranotaenia lowii. The sequence goes on from NC_073692.1 coordinate 431,425,265, forward strand.
TACTGAGAGAGTGCAAGAAAGCGTAAGTTTTTACTCTCAACGTATGGAAGCCGTTTCCAGCAGAGATGCCAATGTGCCTGATTTCCCAGGATTTGCCTGAGTTTTCGTGGCTTAGCCTCCAACCTGATAAGGCATCGTATTTCCCTGATTTTTTAAAATGAGCCTGGTTCTGCTCAGAGATGCCATCCTCTACCGTGAAAGACGGAGGATGGCGAATAAAAGAAAAACCCGTGCTATAGCAGCACAACACCGCTGTGAGATTTTTTTGTTTCTCCCCACACATTATTTGCACTCAGGTTTTAAAAGCCACACACACACCTTATTCTAATAGCTCCAGCGTGCCACGATCTTTCCCCGTAGAGCACCACGGTGAAAACACAGGGTCGACTGATCCAAGCCACGAAAAAGCAAAGACAAAAACAAACACGATGGTGTGAATAATAAAAGCGTATGTATTGGTAAACGCAATAAGCCAAGCCAGCTGCCGACACTGTCGCTCTCCATGGCAAAAACATTTTTTTCAAATATAGGTCATCACTTCAAAATAAATTTCATTTTTTTTAACGTATCCTGATTTTAATTTCACAAGTCCCTGATTCTTGAAAAAATAAAAATGTTGGCAACCCTGGTTGCCCGCGTTAATATTTGCTGCTTCTTTCATTGAATTATTACTTCAGAACAAAAAAAAAACTTTTTTCTCTCTTGAAGCCCGCGCGGGAGAACAATTTGAGCAAAATCGTCTTCAATATCTGCAAAAATGGCTTTTTTACTTATATCAGACTCATACCATTTATACCAACTTCAAGTAAACGTTTTAACGATCGTTTATTTGTTCGGTAGGAATTGCGAATCGCTTTACATTGTTAACGACTGGAGCTTTCATTTCTAATGCGATTTTATGTTTGCTGCGAAATTACACTTGTCAAGGCAAATCACAGCTTTGAAATAGAAATACTTCGTATTTTAATCATTCAAGAATGATATTCCGATAAAACCATAAAAATATTTTGAATTTCTTAACTGCCACGCGCTAATTAATGTGACCTTTTTTTTTTAAATACCTGATATCTGGTTTTCAAACTTATAGAGTACCTACATGCGCCTTTTCAAAAATTTAATTTGATAAACCAACAATTTAACATCAAATACACTCCATTGTTTTTTTCATTCAATTATGATCAGCTTTTTTATGCAATTACCATCTCTCTTTCTACATTGTAACTATGATGCATTATTTTGTGGCCTAGGTCTGTTTTTGTTTTCATTCCTAGCTTGATCAAAGCCTTATCCGTAGATGTAGGTATATTTGAGTATGCTTTGTCATTTGCGAAAGTTCCGCCAGTGCAAGTTTTAATTTTTCCATACCATTCCACTTTGTAGGGTGGTGCTATTCAATTTAAATAATTTAATTCTGTTTATGTGAGTAGCTAGCTCGCATTTCGTCCATTTGCTGTCTCCTGCTCCAAAGGCTTATTTCCATTACGACGAGGATAAAATTTGAAGCCCTACCGAGACCACCGAGGATGAAGCGATGTGATGATGGACGGGTGACGGCTTCGACTTTTGGCCGGAATGAACTATTATAATGTTTCATTTAATTCCATAAATATAACTTAATCATTCCCCTCGTCTCTCCCCGTCGTTGGTTGGTTTAGGGATCTATGTTTGACTCTCACGCCCGTTAGGATTGTCACAAAATTTTACCGGTCTAGGTCTTTATATACCTGACTATCTGGATCATGTGTTGAAGCTTTTCTCAAATTTTGGAAAGGAAGAAGCAACTGCAATGGACACAGTATCCTACCAAATGCTTTCCCTTTCCGGGAAAGGTATGTTTTTCAACTTTTCCATCAACCTAACCAACCAGGATGGGCTGCACTGCTAGAGACGTCAAAGGAAATCAGGAAGAAGGACGGTCAAGGACGAACTTGCACATAGAAAGGATTTCGAATTTCACCTACGAGAACACCATCATCATTTTTGGGTCTAGAATGAAATGTATAGGTGTCTATGTAAAGTTTTTTCTCCTATACGAGAAACGCAACTTGGGCGAACTTTTCGAAAAATATCATAACCAAAATCTAGCTTCGAAATGGCTCATTATAATTTGCGTGTATTGGGTTGCACGAAGTTAATCCTTCTGTTCGGGCGAACTTTTTGTGGTAGGAATATTCAGGAGCAAAAGTTTGTTCGATATGATCCGCAAAGGTTGGAAACTTGAAATTTACTTCACAGTAGAAGAACCTACTTAAGCTCTTTGTACGTGAACATGCATTCACCCCACAGAAAAATTCAGAAAATTATGTCACACCTTTGCAAAATTTGTAAGGAACCTCTAGAAAACTGCAAGTTTGATAATGAGTATGATGGAATCTGATACTACAGGTGCATTTAACAGTTTTTTTTCCTGAGCTGGTTTTCTGTCCTGAAATCGAGTTGTAATTTCAGCTGTTGAAAATACCTAACAAAATATTCCTGATCCCAGGAAAAAAGATTCATGAATTTAGGCCTACAGTTTTCTTCTAAATTCACAAATATTTTATTCAACACCGTTAGTTCTCGCGTAACTCAAACACCGAACAATATAACTAATATGGTGGAGACTTAAGCTGACCAAAATAATCGCCAGCTATTTCTAGTAATTAACCATCCATTCAATACTATGGGCCTGCGTTAATGTTCGAAGATTTGTGGAGCTGGAATCCTTTAACTTTATGTTGTATACTTATCACAATCATAATTTTGATATTCTGTTTTCAATGGAAAATTCGATTTTCCGATAAAATATCACACGCGAACGGTGATTTTCTGAAGAATATTCTCAGGTCGGCTACCCTATAACTTCGAATTTTCGTTGTTTTGGAGTTTTCGGACAGTCTGAGATGGCATATACGGCAGTAAAAATTGTAGGCAACAACGAAATTAAGGTTTCGTGGGAAACTTTTATTAAGACATCTAAGGATGATAAAAGTTTTTCATGCAAAAACCTGATAACGGTAATGAAAGCTACAAAAGACGTAAGACGTGATTGGGGTAAAATATTAATTAACCGTACTAACGGGAAACTAGTGGATCCCAAATAATGTATGAAAACAATGTTATTGCAAAAATCATTTAAGTCATTGCTAATTTTATGGTTATATGAAATATTCTTCAAAAAACCAATTTCAGCCTTGTTCTGGCACGAACAAGTCGCTGTGAACCACAAGCAAAGCATCAAAAGGACCCAGTAAAATCATCGCCATGCTGTTGGCATTAACGGCTAGCAATGCGCGCCAAAACCGTCGGCTAAAATCGAAACCGAGGAGGATTTTTCATAGGGTCGAGCCAAAGTCGTTCCTAGGCCCTTGGCCGACATCTTTTCCCGACCAACCACCATAGCCGAAGGTTCGCCAAATTAGAGGCCCATAGTGGCTAGTGTAAGTTCCCAGAATGGGCGAGTCAGAGGCCAGAAGGGCCAAAGTCAGTTGTGTGTCAGAGTGTCCACCTCAATTAATTGTAATCTGTAATTAGGTTCGTTGAAGTCAGAATACAGTCCACTTTTGTTATCGATGTTTGAAAGAGAGTGTTTTAATCCTGTAGGAAATCTAATACTATCGCGCAAGCCGTCACGGCCATCCCTGAACAAGCCTCAACTTTATTCTTTGTTCATTGTTCCTCAAAATGGCTATAGGCTTATAGGCAAAATATGATAATATTTGAATAAAAGATAATAAACAGATTCAGAATCAGTTCTTGTTTTTCTTGTAGGATTGTTGGTTCATCGATATTATCAATGATTGATTTTATTAAAACCTGATTAATTTTGAAAATTCTTAACACCACATCACCAAAACTTGAGGCGATTGACAAAATCTTACAAAAAAATCGAGCTTAAAACGGCAAAATCTTCCAATTCAATCATTTAAACATAGTCACCACAAGTTCTGTTCCTTAGAGTTATCAATTAACTAAATAGGATTTCATTATGCTATGACACATGGCCGTAAGATCGGGAGGAGAGAGGGGGGGGGCTTTGGGAGTTAAATCTCTCCACCTATGATGGTCCAAAACCGTCAAATGAAATGTTTTTCTCCAAACTCATAATTTCAATTTCCTCATTCAATTTTTAAGAACGACTAAAATGATTCCCAGATCCACTACTACAGTTTTTCAAAAATACTTTCACTTGTTGCTGAAAATTTAGTCCCGAACATCCAATAGGGTTTTGTCCGAATTTTTTCACTTTATTTGCATATCAAACACAAATTTCACAACACAAATAATAAATTGTGAAATTAATTTTTGCAAGTGTTTTCCTGTATGATTTTTATTGAAATATTTACAAATTTTCCTGAATATTGACCAGATTTCGGGGAAAATTTTGAAGTTATAGTCTCATGATCTTGTATTTCAAATTTAAATTATTTAGATGCAATTTCCATATTCGAACTCATCATTTCGGATTATGAAAAGAAAATATCCAAAATGTCTAACCATTTTGAAAATTCTGAATCGAAATTTTTACTTTTCATTCAATTTAAGAATTTGAATCATTTAAGTTTCATAATGATGAAACAGTTTCATCCATCGCCATTTTCTCAGATTAATAAGTTGAATTACGAATAAATAATTGAAAAAAGATAAATATTTTGAAAACCAATAATTCAAAATACTAATAAAAGATTTCTGGTTGAGAGCTCTGATACAAATTAAGTTTTTGTTGCAGAATTTATTTTTATTATTGTCTGGAATTCAGATGAGAAAACCGTTCTCAAATTCGAAATTCAGTTTTTAAACTCAGGTTGAAAATACAGGATTTAGGTTTGGAATTGAAATTTAAAATTCAGTTTCAGCTCGAGGTTAAGTTTTATTAAAGTTTAAAATATCATTGTGAGAATTCAATTGAGAATCGATTTGCAGGACATCACAGAGTCATAATTTTGATTCTTGATTCAAAATTCAAATTTTGTACTCTCTCAGAGTCAATTTGGCAACACAAACAAAACGAAAATTTCGATTTAATTCTAGAAACTTTGTTGTATGAAAAACCTTGATTTTAGCTTTAAAAAATATTCACAGGATTCTCACAATGTCCTAAATTAAAAATGAAAAAAAAAATTGTCAAAAACTTGTACTTAGCTTTCAATTGAAAATTCAGCTGAAAATATATTTAATTGATTTGTTGTTAAACATTATTTGTATTTAGGTTTTTAAAAAACAAAATTACTTACAAAATTCTCAAATTTTAATCGAGTTTACAAGAATGGATAATAAATCTGATTTTAATCGCAAACCTAATCTCTTACTTTTATATCTAAAAGCATATTCGATACATTTAAATGCTTGATATAGTAATGCGTGTGGTTAAAAATATTAAGCTTTGAATTTACTAATTTAATTAGATACAAACAAAAATCTTCAAAATTAAGCCTCCAAAATTATTTATTTTTTTTTGTAAACGTCATGAAAAATGGGCAGCTTCAGAACTTGATAGCATGGATCAATATAAAAAAAACTTAGAATGTGAAATAACTTTAACCTGAATAATTAGATAAGACCTACATTTTTTTACTTTTCATTTGTATGCATAATTTAAGCAAAAATGTTATAGGAAAAATGTGTCACCAGAACACCTCCCATGAGTTGGTTCTTCCTACGGTATGACGTTTCTATAGAAAATATTTCCTGCTAAAATGCTAAATATTTTTTTTCATTTTCATTCTTTGTATATTATCAAATAACTTTACTGTATTGTGACCTGCCTTTTATAAAAGTTATGCGCTGCAGAATAAAATTGAACACTGGCCTAGTACAAGATCTCACGCAATCTCACGCGCTCTCTGATGAACTCATAGATGGTTTTTCATGTTCCTCCCGAACAAATGTCCCCAAATCCCATACAAACTTCACGCTCGTTGAGCGATCTCTTCCCGTGATTCGATCTGGCCAAAATTTGGCATAAGATCTTGTACTAGGCCTATGATCAATTTTAGCCTGAAGCGCAAAATATTTCACTGCTTTTGAATTTTCCATTGATTCAAAGCAATCGAAAGATTCCTTTTAATTCAACCACGGTATCATTCAACCAAGTAGGCTCACAACACAACAGAACTTTCCATTCAAATTTTGGGCAGTCTCAATCCTACTAAAACCCCGTTCGTTTTTGGCAACATCCGATTTTCGGACATATGTCAAAATCGTTTTTTGGAACGACATTACCATATAGTTTACGCTATTACAGGACCTATATAATTTAGACAACATCGATACTTACCTTTTAACCTTCCTCAAATGTTGATAAAATATAACAACAATAACAAAAAAAAGTGAAGCACTCAAAAATGATTAAAAACATAAAATTTTGAAAAAACTGAAAAACAAATACAAACAAAAGAATATAAATGATTAAAATATCTAAAAAAAAAGAAAAGATGCAAAATGCCAAAAGTGACAAAATTGATAAAAATAAAAAAAAACATTCCGAACATAACAAAAAAAGTTCTAAATAAATGGGTCTAAAACCTGATAAAACATTACAAAAAGTGACTAAAAGTCATCAGAAAATGATGAAAAATTCAGTTAATGATAAAAACGGTTCATTTTTATCAATAAGTAAGAAAAAAGTTGATTAAAAACCGTTCGATTTTGACAACATAAAAATCTAGAGCGTGTTGAGAAAAATAAAAGGGGTCTGTGTTTTATTTTTTTTTGTTTATAAATTTCTCTTTGTTTTTCAATGTTGATTTTTTTTTTGTCCTGAAAACATAATCTTCATGGAAAAATAAAAATCCAAATCGTAAGGTAAACAGTGCGCCCACAGTGACAAGAATGAGAAAAAATATTTTCCATCCGGTGAAAAACACAATCAGCAATCAGCCGTAGTACATAATTTTAATCTACAAAAACAAACAGACTGTAAATTTCCTTGAAAAAGATCAACAAAACTAGGCGAAACCTCGGGTATTTAAAAAAAACTATCATTGATTGATCTACATCCAAGATCGAAATAGCCAAGTTCTAATTGATAAATCTAGATGTTTTATAGAAAATACACTGTTGCTTCTTTTCTCCATTTCACGACTTAATTTTTTAATTTAAGCTAAATAAAAAAAAAATCAAACTATAAAACCTGCTCTTGAAAGTTTTTAAACGTTCCACTTATTTTTATTATTTGAATACTTTTTTATCGATTGTGGTTTTTAAATAAATCTATGAAAAATCCAAAAAATGCTTCAAAACAACAACTTTAAAGTAAAATTTGAATGCCTAATGTAACCTTAGTTGTAAGTATTTTCTTATTATGCTATCAAAACTTATAATTCCTTATTTCTGTTTTTATCATTTTGTCTTGCGTATTCAAGGAATTAAATTTCCAAAGCTATATTTTGTCAGTTTGAGCTTTCAATGATGAATTGAGAAAAATATAAAATTTATATTGTGGATTTCAAAAGTTTACTTTTTTTAGCCTTTTCTGATAACTGGCAGAGATTGAATATGAACAAATGATTTTATCTTTGGCTTTGATCACTGGCACTCTTATAACAGAGTTAAACATTTTCTTCTTTTGCTAAATTGACGCTTTAATGCAAGACTTTTTCAAAAAGAGAATTGCAATTTTTAAGTCATTGAAATTATAATATTTAATTTCTAGTAATACAACTGAACAGGTTTGAAGCCGATATTTTCTGTCTTATAAGAGTTTTCGCCCATCAAAGTTCAAATTGATTCTAAGTTTGTTGATTTATCTCGATACAATTTGGAAATTTCTACCAAACATCCTTCAATTGGTGCAGAGAGATGTTTATGATGGTGTTTAAATATATTTCCAAATTCAAGAAACTACCGCTGAATTTTTCAATCAACCCTTCAAGTGAAAATAATATTTAGAAATGATAATAAAATTGATTTCTAATAATTACTTCTTATCACCTGAATCAGAATATGGAAAACAGTTTATTATTTTTTCGATCTTAGGTGATGGTCGAAATTATGAAAAAGGATTTTGGAATGATTTTCCTTATTATTAATGCATTTTAGGCAGTGTATTATATCTAGTTCAATTTGAATTTTGATAACCCCTCCCTTCTCCACTCTAGCAGGGGTGAATCATCCCAAAGGATGAAAATCCCGTGCAAGAATAAACCTCATGGAAGGTCTCTTCGCACGGACCTGTTCGAAATGATGTAAAGTTTGTGAAATGCATGAATTTATGACATTTTTTTAAATCTACAAATAGAGATCTTGGCCAAGCCTACCTTAGAGCCTGCCCTACTGGGGGACATTGATAAATTCCCGTTACTCCTGACTCAGTTATGAATTGCAGTAAACATCTCGGTGAGATATATCATTTAAATTGAAATACGATTGATTATGAAATTCTCCGAATTTTGTACCCATGAATACAGTGATGCACTTCTTTCTGTAATATAAAAGTCTCACTTGAAGTTGCCTAGATGTTTTTTTCGTTGTTCGCGACATTCCGTTTTCATTGACATTCAATTGATAGTCAACATTCTTAAATCACTATAAACAACATGGAAAAGATTCAAAAATAAACACCAGGACTCCCCGAAAATAAGTAACCCCTCACAGCGGTTCAGCTACAGGTGGTCTTGAAGCTTGAAAACGTGACTTTCCATCAGCCTTTAGGTTAGGAACTGGGCCACGCGATATGTACAACATACATTCGAGCAAAGGAAGGTACATAACCTGCTAGTAGAGCTTTCGTAGCTTATGTACTCACACCGCGTGACGTTGGCCCCCGTAATAAATTGGACAGCGCGCGGCATATGGGTAGGGAAAACAGGCAGAAGCGTTAAATTCCGAGTGACGACGAACGCATTCGTTTGGCGCTCAATTTCCGGCTGCTCGCTCCCGGAACTGACGAATTGTGCTTGTTCGGGATGTTTTCTGGTGTCAATTATGAAAATTAGCACCCAAATAAAGAGTGGAGGAGCAAAACAAAAACCGAAGACTCTAAGCCGTTTGGATGGATAATTAGAGTAGAATGTTTTATTCATGAGCTGCAATAGTTGGATCAAATTTAGTTCATGCAACCTGTTAGTGAAACGAGAACAATATTTTTCCTTTTGATACTTGGTGGGGAGTGGAAAAGTGAAGCGAAAGGCCACCTGAGCGAGTCCCGATTGCTAAACTGATTTGAATAACATCACTCTCCTGTTCCTGTTGTCATGGTTCGGACGAAAATTTGAATCAATCTTGAAACGGACTCGAGCTGGACATGCAAATTGGTCTACGGATTTCTGTGTCCATATTCAAGAAGTGCCCAGCAACAACAATCATGGAAATATGAAGAAATGAAGCAAAATAATCGGATAAACAAACCGATATTTATTTGCTAACGCTAGTTTATTTATGATTTAGCATATTGCATTATTTTGCAATTTCGTCATGCAAAATGTCCGTGAAATGGCCGAAGAAGAAAAAAGCCAAGAAGGGAAAGGAACTTCACTAAATGTACCAGAAAGAGGTTGAAGATACCGTTTGGTTTGATTTAACGTTTTCGTGTGCAGATTTATTGACTTATTACCGAGTCAGGGGGACCTGGGGCATGATGAAAGTTTGCAGTTCTGCCGCAGGCCCTCCAAAATCGGGACATCGGGCTCTGGGGCATCTTGGTATGATGCCATCATGGCTGGGAAATGTGAAACCGGGTAAAGTTTTGCCTCTTCGAGAGAGACGAAGTGAATGCGTAATGAGGCAAAGAGCTACAAATGAAATTTAAATAGGTTTTTATTATCGTCTTTCTCTCTCAGTCATCCTGGCAGCAAGTTCCTACTTGACTGGGCTATTGATGTTGTTGCATTACAAACGAAGAGAAGAGACAAAGACGACAAGTCAATGCGATGGATGGATGAAACGCGGAAGCTGAAGCTGGACGGAAAAGAAGAAGTGGGCAGAATTTCGATCCGATGCCAAAAGCAGTTCAAAGTTGCTTTTAATTTTAATGAATGCATAATGTGCGCTGCTTTTGCTGCAATTGTGTTTTAAGTACAAATTCATAATTTATGCTCAATTAATTCAATTATCGTTTTCTGGATGATGAAAGTTTTCCCGCCAAATCCCGTCTCCAGCTTTAGTGTCAGTGTTGGCAAATTATGCCGGGAAAAATGGGACGGTTGAATGATGAGGACAATATGAATCAGAGTCGAATAGCGTAAAGTTTATTTCGGAATAATTTAGTTAATTCTTATTGAAAAACAAATCAAGAAAACTAAGCAACGTATTTACACATTTTTTACTAATTTTTTATGATCAGTGAAAAATTAAAATACAACATTTAAAACAAATCCTTTCTCTCAACTGAATCGAAATCAAGAATATGAGTCCTTCTAATAATTTAAATCATATGAAACCAAATTCATATTTTTCGCCTACTTTGAGGTTCCATTTTTTTAAAATAACTTTAAAATTTGTAAAAACAAATTTTTGAGATATTTTTAAAATGTTTATTTTTTTTCAATTAAGTGTGGGTAATAAATAATGTGGGTAATGAATAAGTTTTGAAGTAACTTGGAATTTTTTCGAGCAAATTTAGAGCATTTTGTTTTTTTTTAAATATATTTTAAATTCAAATAAATACGTTTCCGAGTCATTTAAAAACTTTATTAAGCCATTGAATATACTGATAATCCTTTCGAAGTGATTTACTAATTATTTTCGGATGATCATTATGCATTTTTAAATTTTTTTTAACTATTATATTAGCTATTTCGAATCGTTTTTTTTTTTTTTGAGAATTTTGTGAACATTTTAGGGATTTTTTATTTTTGTCCAAATCTTGATTAATCATGCAATTTATTCAGTAATTTATTTTTTTGAATCAATTCAAAGTCATTTTGTTTTGCGAGTCATTTCTTTAGTTATTTTTGAGTCATTTGATGCATTGTTTTGTGACATGTTGTAAAGCTGTTCTGAGGTTATTCGATAGTCCAATTGTGATCGTTAACAGGAACAAGGGGAAGAGTAAAGCTCAGAGTTCCCTACCAAATGCTTCATATTCAATAACTCTATATAAAATCATACAATGCAATAGTCTAAAATCGTAAAGGTAGGTAGGTTGGATCTCACCAAACAGGTTACCACATTCTTTGCTGATTCGGAACGATACATCTAAAGTTGGTAGGAGCCTTTTTTCTCTACAGCACATTTCACAGTTTTGTACACCTTTGCAGTTGATTTCAACTGGATTAAGTATGGGAGAGTGGGGAATCATGGGCCACTTTTTTTCGTTGTTCCATAACTTCTTTATTATAAAAGATAAAATGAAATTAAAAAATGGTATGGATTTCAACATTTTCAAGGTATCATGAGGTATTTTTTTAAATTTTCAATAAGTTATTTTCCCCAAATTCTGACTGTTTGAAAAAAAGCAATATTTTTTGGATTTTGAAATATGGTGGGGAATCGTGGGCCACCAAATCCAAATTGACCAAATAACATGCAAAGTTTATGAGTTGACCCAAAACTGTGATTTCCTAATTCATTTCGTTATTTTGAAGCAATTTCAGATGATGAAATAAAAAAGAGAGCTGTGTATGATCGAATAGATTCCAAAACCTGGCTCGCGAACGTTTTGGCAAAATTCCTTATACAGGATGGACAAAATGTTTTTCATAACTCTTCATTTGGCATAAGAAAACTTTACAGATAGGGAAAACGTATTTTAAGTTCTGAATGTGTATAAAAACATAAAAATATATTTGATTCAAGATGTGTGGCCCACGATTCCCCACAAGCTATGATTTGCAAATTGTTTGCGTTTGTGTGACTTATTGATGTTTCATCAAAAATTCCTTTTCCACGTAAAAGATCATGAAAAAACTAAGATCATATGCGTATGAGTATATTTTTGTTATGCACTTTAGGTTCCCCATCGATGAAATTAGGGGGTGTTTTTTAAATTTTGTAAGTAAATTTTTTCAACTTGTTTTAGCTTAATAAATAAAAGAAGCATAAGATGCGTATTTCAGTCAACAACATATAGAAATATATGCTTACGCAAAGCGTCGACGATAACAGTTGGTTTGAGATTTTTATCTCAACACACATTTGAGATATTAAAAGTGGCCCACGTTTCCCCATGGCCCACGATACCCCACTCTCCCCTACTGATTTTTCTTTATTTCAACTTTTTTCTTCCTCAGTTTGAACGACTTTTTTACGGAGCGAAAACTTTTGACGTCCACTCGAGTCAACGCCTACTCAAACTATTAAGTAAACATTTGTTCTGAAAATTTGATAATTTATTCAGTGTTTGCTGGAGTTTAGAAGTGATGTAAATTTCAAAAAATGTAGAGTTATGTCTAACATTCATATAATGCCAAAACTTCATGGTATTTACTCAGGGAGGAAGGAGGGTGTGGTGGGTGTTGAACTCAAAAGTCCGCGGTGAGTCAAAAAAGTTTGAAAACCACTGCTCTAGAGTCATTTTTTAGTCATTAATGCACAATTGATATATCATAAATCATTGAAAAATTGATGGCGTTTCAACCAATAAATTGATTGCAAAATACGATTTTTGAAAACCTTGAACTGTTAAAGTAGTGTAAAAAATCAAATTTTGGAGTTTAAAAACTTCCAATTGTTTAAATGGTTTTAAGCTGGCTGAAATCTGTTTCATAACTGAATAAGTATGAATAATATATTTCGATTCAGTTTTGGGTAATTTTTAAGTCATCGCTGAATTTCATGTATGTGTGTATGGATGAAACCAAGACTTGGTTATCCGAGACGAGCGTGTACGCTGGCCAGTCAGTCAGTGAGCAGCGAGTGTGAGCGGGAAAGCGAGCCAAGTGAGACATTGCGTAGTTTCCCCGGCTGGGGCGGTCATGTGGACCGACGACATCGCTACGAAAGACTTGGCCAGACTGCACATTTGGCGACCGTGACAGGTAATTTCTCGTGAAATAAATTAAACGTGAAATTATAATAAAATCGAATCAAGAAAAGTAAACAAAAGCGATCAACGTTTCACGATGAACAAATTTTCAGCACAGATGCTCAAAAATCAGATACATTTAGAACTACCCATTGCGAAAAAAACTGCGGAAAAATTGGGTAGTTCTAGTTTAAGTATAAAGTGACATAGTCGGATGATTTCCGGAAGCTATTTCGTGCAAAGTGAAAAAAAGAAAACATAGTGCATTACGTAAAAGATAACTATAGTTTTTGCAAATAAAAAAAAAAGGGTTTTATGAAATAGTGCCGATATAAGAATGATAATAAAATAGTAAGCGAGTCTGAAGGACAGCATGATAAGTTCACAATTCCATTCATGCTGAGAAGACAGCTGGAAATTGGAAGGCGAGTTGAGAGGACAGCCACAGACAGACAGTTAAAAAAATCAAGCGAGTTGAGAAAACAGCTTGAAATAAATTGAATACACCAATAAGCGAGTTGAGAGGACAGCCTAAACGTATTGACAAAATAAAGATCAAACGTGTTGAGAGGACAGTTTGATATATATTTAAAATAACACCTGTAAGCAAGTTGAGAGGACAGCTTGGTGATCGGATTTTGAATATAGAATTTGGACGATGCGAAGAGCATAATGTGTGTGGTCGGAAAGGACGAAGAGTTTGATAAACGTGTATGTTAGACTGCCCCAATTTGTATGGGAAACTGAAAACCCGTTAAATGTTATGCGCTGCAGGCTAAAATAAATCCTGGGCCTAGTCCAAATATGGGCCAGATCGGATCACGAGAAGGGGTCGCTCAGCCCAAATTATGACGATTATGACGATTTGGGTTTAAAGTCATTAGGCTTAAAAAAGGGCAAACTTTTTTAAGGGCGCTATTCATGATTGTTGATGAGTCGGGATGTTCAAACATTTTGACACAGCATTAACTGTGATGAATACCACCCTTAAAAAAATTAGCCCGTTTTTTAAGTCTAATAACTTTTTCATTTGAATTTGAATCGATTTGCAGTCTCCAGATAAAATATTTGTCATAATTTGGGCTTTGAGGAAACCCGTTTTTAAAAGAAATCGGCCGAAGGCAACAAAAGTTATCCATGGAAAACTGGTTCTTCATGTTTCTCCCGAACAAAATGTCTGTAAATCTCATACAAACTTAAGGGCTCGTTGAGCGACCCCTTCCCGTGATCCGATCTGGCCCAAATTTGGCATGAGAACTTGCACTAGGCCCAGGATGAATTTTAGCTCGCAGCACATCACTTTTTCAAAAGTCGGGTCATTTGGGGCACTCTAGAGTAAGTGTTAGGGAGCGCGGATTACAATGGATTTTTTTCTGTTGTAATAAATTATTTAAAAATTGTATGCAATAAGAGCATCTTCAAATAGTTACTCTCAATGTTTTTATGTACAAGGTGGTGCGTATGGAATTTTGTAGTTTCCGCGATCAAATTGAGGGCAAATTTGAAAGTTTAGAAGTCAATGCACTCTCAATTTCTAACAAAGAGAAATATTAAGCAACCATGCGCTACCTTCGTTTTTAAGAAACTAACCTTAATATTTTTTTTCCTTGACATTTTTTCTTTAAAATTTCATTATTTTTATTTATTTTTTAATGTTTTGTTTAAAAACTTCATTTCAATCCAGATTTGTAGATCATCTTAAACTTTCATGTAGAAAATAAAAAGAAATATTAAGGCTTATATAAATATAGTAAAACAAATATACCTCACTGTCAGCCTTCTCCATACATCTCATCGAAGACACGCATGTCAGCACCACCTACTGACGAAAGTTCCTACTGAAGTCACTGGTAGATTAACTGAAAGGACACTTAGAACAAAAATTCGTCCATTTTCTGGCTAATTTTTTTTTTGCCATTTTTCCGATACAAATATCATGTAGGAAAAATGTACCAGTTTAGCCCGGTTTTATCGTAGGAATTGTCTATATTCTTAGAAAATTGGCTGGCACTTTCTTACTAGGATAGCATTTCTTCAAATCGATCGATGCGCACTCTGGGATATTGCGTACTGTTGGAAAAAGTATTCAACAAACCAAATCAAGTGTTCTATCAGTATGGTCAGTGGTACCACCATCACCACCCCAAGCGACAACAGCACCACCTACAGGTCAGAAATCCGTCAGAAATAGGTCAGATCGTCGTTTATACTTGAAAGTTGGAATTTTCTCCACATGATGGTGTGCTTGATGTGTCGCCTTGCTTTTTTGAAGAGTTACGTTTATTGGTTTTGAAACTAAATTTGCTTATATCCAAATTTCTAAAATTCAGCTTCCAAACCGCATGAAAGTTTCATTGAAGCTCCGTTTTGATTAGACTGCCATCTGGTCGCCATAACATCGAAGAAATCTTACCGTTTTATAGTTCATTTTAGTATGTATTATTTTAAGTATAGAAGCATGTATACAAGTCACAATGCAAGAAAAGCTTTAGAAGCCTTTTTATCTCACAGTAAAACTATTGAGCATGTAGGAGTATAGCACTTCGGACTCAATGGTTTAAGGTAGACATGAGTAGTGAAATAAGCTAAGCTAAGCTGAGCTAAGCTCTCAATTGCTCAAGTCAACAGAAGAATTCCACAGCAAAAACCAAATCTTCAAAAAAAAAATTCGATTTTTTTTTAAGGAAAGGCCGAATTTGTGTCCGTGGAAGGAAACCTGAACAGTTTTTTAGTGTAACTTTAAGATCAAAACTGCTAACACACAGCACCACACGTGCACAACTAATCTTTTTGGTCCAGATAAATTCACAACTTCAGCAGGCATGGATCTAGATTGCCATCTGTAAATAGATGGATATTTTGCTTTAGAGGCTTTGGTGTCAAGAATATTCGCATTCCAAACTCACAGGCCTATACCTAAAGGACCACCCGGTGTAAAACATCTTGTAGGAAAAACTCTTAGCTTCAAAATGAGATACTGGAAATGACCCAAAAATGGCACTTACATAGGTTTGAGGCATTCGCATTCGTTGGAGCATTCGCAACTGACTGAAGGAATGTATTGAGGTTGTGGTTATTTTTGTGTTTTTGATGTTGTTGCCAAGCGACCATAGAATGTATTTATTCAAGTGGTTCTTTCTTGTTAATTAGTGAGCGGGATAACGGATTTCAAGCATTTTTAAAAAGTATGGGATCTTTATTGTCTGTCACCCAGTATAAGAATTATGTTTCAAAAATTTTCTGTTTTTTAGTCTTTGATGAGTCATTTAAAATTTATGCAAGAAATTCATCTAAAAAATATTTTGAAGGTACTTTATTGTTAATTTTGGTTTAAAACTGCTTATTTTAAAATTATTTGTCATTCTTGGAACTTGTGATTACCCATTGCCAAAAATTTTGCTAGTGTTGAACTTGTTGAGAAAAATGGGTCGATGAAAATAACTTTTTAACTGAGAAAATTTAAAAAAAAAAAATTTTGTTCAATAATTTAAATTATATAAAAAGAGAAAGAAATGAGTTTCATTTTTCTACTCATTTCTAGATTCTATTATTGTTGATTTGAAATATTTTATAGAACTGAATTAAAATCAAAAATGTAAAATACACTTCGAAACAATATATGGGCTTGTAAACAATAGAAGGTTAAAAAAATTTCACATGTAAGAATAAACTTGAATGAACGTGAATTCAAATTTTGAAAAATTTATTTTTAAAAAAGTTGTGAGTCATTTCTAACGTGCCTTTAAGTAAATTTTTTGAGACAAGTTAAAAAAAAACCTATGTTTGGAATACAGAAAGATTCATTATTTTCATTATTTTCATTATTTGAATTTTGAAATTGAAACTAAAGCAACAAAATACGCCCCTGCGATGCCCTTCTTTATAGGTACTCGGAACCCTCATTACTGCAAATGCAGAAATATTTGCTCTCTAATTGTCCACACGGTTTTGAAATCGGATTGGGAAACGAAATCGGTCAGCTGAGAACCCCCATAGAAGGGGGCGTCTATGTACACTGACGCTCGGAAGATTTTGTCTCTTATTTTTCTGAAACGAACTTTTTTGTATCCTTGACTAAAGGATTTGTGAAATTTCAGTTTTATTCAATAAAATGCATAATAAATTAAAATTTTTATTTTAATGTGTACGTCTCCGTTTTGACGACGGTGTTGCTGTAGGTGTAACACCCACTCACACTCCCATTAGAGTGGGGGGATGACGAAAGACCGGACTCTGGGCAGGAGTTGATTTGCAAGTCCTGCCTGAGCTTCGTTTCTCTGTTGCTAGTTTTAGGCACTGGTGAGCTGGATTGATGGCGATGCCAAGGATGGGGTACGATATGGCTAGAACGATGGTCTATCATTCTTACAACGACTGAGGACGATGTCGAAGACAACGGTCTTTGGTGGCCAGGAAGTGTGCATTTCGGGGTTGCACTGCACACGTTGCCCAAGTGTAGAAAGTTCATGCTGGTCCAAATCTTTCCCTCCACAAGCGGAAGGAGTCCATCGTGACCTCACCTTTTTGTAGCTGTTGTTGTTTACTCATTTTATGTTTGTGTGAGAAACTATTAGATGATGTCGAGATGAAGCTTTGTGCATGTGTGGTTTGAGGGGTGTTCAGTTTAACCAACCCCCTCTTTCTGCTAGAGATTCCCAAGGTGGCCCACCTCAGAAACTGAACACTCGTTAGACGAAATTATGTACATTTATAATTGTGTACGTATATTGCAAAATTGGCAAGAAATAAGTCTACTGGCTGGCAGCGAAGAGACCAGTAGATGATGAGAAAGGTGCAGCAGTACTAATTCCAAATTGATTGCATCGACTTGCAGGCATTTGGCAGGCAGTTCCGTTGTAGGTTCCGTGAAGGGGTTTTTCGATCTCCAAACAACGACGACGATCGGTGTGTGGAGTACACGTGCAGCAAGACATATAATTATTATGCGACTTGAGAGCTTCGAAGGGTGGCAGCATGGCCCTCATCCAGCCATCAGTCGACGTGTTTGTTTTTTCGAGGAGGTGGTCCAAGGGAGGAAATGCTTTTACCTGGTCAGTGTTTCGTTAAAATGGTTCTACATACTCCGGTTTTTGGCAACACAACTAATGTCCAACATATCGACACATCCGACTCGTAGAGAGAGTGCAGAATAGATGAACTAATTTGCTAATATTAGAAAATATGGTGCAAATTTCGGTTTCGTCCTGGCTGCTGGTAAGGAAATTAATATTAGGGCGAATAAGATTCTCCGGGAATTGACAAAAATGACAAAAATGACAAAAATGACAAAAATGACAAAAATGACAAAAATGACAAAAATGACAAAAATGACAAAAATGACAAAAATGACAAAAATGACAAAAATGACAAAAATGACAAAAATGACAAAAATGACAAAAATGACAAAAATGACAAAAATGACAAAAATGACAAAAATGACAAAAATGACAAAAATGACAAAAATGACAAAAATGACAAAAATGACAAAAATGACAAAAATGACAAAAATGACAAAAATGACAAAAATGACAAAAATGACAAAAATGACAAAAATGACAAAAATGACAAAAATGACAAAAATGACAAAAATGACAAAAATGACAAAAATGACAAAAATGACAAAAATGACAAAAATGACAAAAATGACAAAAATGACAAAAATGACAAAAATGACAAAAATGACAAAAATGACAAAAATGACAAAAATGACAAAAATGACAAAAATGACAAAAATGACAAAAATGACAAAAATGACAAAAATGACAAAAAAGACAAAAATGACAAAAATGACAAAAATGACAAAAATGACAAAAATGACAAAAATGACAAAAATGACAAAAATGACAAAAATGACAAAAATGACAAAAATGACAAAAATGACAAAAATGACAAAAATGACAAAAATGACAAAAATGACAAAAATGACAAAAATGACAAAAACGACAAAAATGACAAAAATGACAAAAATGACAAAAATGACAAAAATGACAAAAATGACAAAAATGACAAAAATGACAAAAATGACAAAAATGACAAAAATGACAAAAATGACAAAAATGACAAAAATGACAAAAATGACAAAAATGACAAAAATGACAAAAATGACAAAAATGACAAAAATGACAAAAATGACAAAAATGACAAAAATGACAAAAATGACAAAAATGACAAAAATGACAAAAATGACAAAAATGACAAAAATGACAAAAATGACAAAAATGACAAAAATGACAAAAATGACAAAAATGACAAAAATGACAAAAATGACAAAAATGACAAAAATGACAAAAATGACAAAAATGACAAAAATGGCAAAAATGACAAAAATGGCAAAAATGACAAAAATGACAAAAATGACAAAAATGACAAAAATGACAAAAATGACAAAAATGACAAAAATGACAAAAATGACAAAAATGACAAAAATGACAAAAATGACAAAAATGACAAAAATGACAAAAATGACAAAAATGACAAAAATGACAAAAATGACAAAAATGACAAAAATGACAAAAATGACAAAAATGACAAAAATGACAAAAATGACAAAAATGACAAAAATGACAAAAATGACAAAAATGACAAAAATGACAAAAATGACAAAAATGACAAAAATGACAAAAATGACAAAAATGACAAAAATTGACAAAAATGACAAAAATGACAAAAATGACAAAAATGACAAAAATGACAAAAATGACAAAAATGACAAAAATGACAAAAATGACAAAAATGACAAAAATGACAAAAATGACAAAAATGACAAAAATGACAAAAATGACAAAAATGACAAAAATGACAAAAATGACAAAAACGACAAAAATGACAAAAATGACAAAAATGACAAAAATGACAAAAATGACAAAAATGACAAAAATGACAAAAATGACAAAAATGACAAAAATGACAAAAATGACAAAAATGACAAAAATGACAAAAATGACAAAAATGACAAAAATGACAAAAATGACAAAAATGACAAAAATGACAAAAATGACAAAAATGACAAAAATGACAAAAATGACAAAAATGACAAAAATGACAAAAATGACAAAAATGACAAAAATGACAAAAATGACAAAAATGACAAAAATGACAAAAATGACAAAAATGACAAAAATGACAAAAATGACAAAAATGACAAAAATGACAAAAATGACAAAAATGACAAAAATGACAAAAATGACAAAAATGACAAAAATGGCAAAAATGACAAAAATGACAAAAATGACAAAAATGACAAAAATGACAAAAATGACAAAAATGACAAAATTGACAAAATTGACAAAATTGACAAAATTGACAAAATTGACAAAATTGACAAAATTGACAAAATTGACAAAATTGACAAAATTGACAAAATTGACAAAATTGACAAAATTGACAAAATTGACAAAATTGACAAAATTGACAAAATTGACAAAATTGACAAAATTGACAAAATTGACAAAATTGACAAAATTGACAAAATTGACAAAATTGACAAAATTGACAAAATTGACAAAATTGACAAAATTGACAAAATTGACAAAATTGACAAAATTGACAAAATTGACAAAATTGACAAAATTGACAAAATTGACAAAATTGACAAAATTGACAAAATTGACAAAATTGACAAAATTGACAAAATTGACAAAATTGACAAAATTGACAAAATTGACAAAATTGACAAAATTGACAAAATTGACAAAATTGACAAAATTGACAAAATTGACAAAATTGACAAAATTGACAAAATTGACAAAATTGACAAAATTGACAAAATTGACAAAATTGACAAAATTGACAAAATTGACAAAATTGACAAAATTGACAAAATTGACAAAATTGACAAAATTGACAAAAATGAATAAATTAATTGATTAATTAATTAGGATTATCTAAAAATTCGATTCTCATAGCTCTGATCTTGTTTTAAGAATCGACAAAATTGACTCTGGATGGTTTAAAATCATTAATTCATCGACAGCTACATTCAGAACAGAACAAAAATGCATAAATTCTACAATATTCATTATCTTTTCCCCATCATGTGATGAGGCAGCCATAACATATCAACTAACGCAGCGCATCGACGGGCTGGCCAACCTTAGCCATCGTCGTTGTTCCGATGATC
This sequence comes from Uranotaenia lowii, assembly GCF_029784155.1. NCBI lineage: Eukaryota > Metazoa > Arthropoda > Insecta > Diptera > Culicidae > Uranotaenia > Uranotaenia lowii. The sequence continues at coordinate 431,446,267 of NC_073692.1, forward strand.
GCTAACGACTTGCATTGCATCCTTCCAGAGCTCAGCGGAAGAAACCCCACATTATAGAAATTCAAATTAGTCTAAAAGTGATACCTTGTAGCTCATCAATGATTGACGGATAGAACGTCAAAACTATTTTCCTGCAATTTCCCTGTTGTTTTCCACGGCTCAAAGTAGGTATAGTCGCTCGAAGGAGTGAATCGTAAAAGCTAAAAGCCACGTTTCGCCAAGTTTCGGAAGGTTGGAAGGGCAAGAAGAGCAAGCAAGAAGAATGGATTCAATGTGTTCTCTGATGCAAAGTTTCCACCTTGCCATGTACCATTTTCTCGCCTAATGAACTATTCTTCTGTGTGTGGAGTTTTGTTTTATAATTATCGATTGATAAACTATTGCTAGTTGCTCTCTCTAGCCTCAGTCAATGTGGTGTAGGAAAAACCGCCTGCCTCCCAATTCACCCGCACGACGTCGTCGACGACGCCGCAACGCCGAGGACGACGCATTTGCTCATTGAGCCTCCTCCAACTCTCACTTCCATCAAACTCACCAAAAGATGGCACACACCTGACTGACTGAAAAGAACATAGAAAGAGAGACGTGGGGGGGGAGTTTAGCAAAGTTTGCATTTGCCTGCTCGAAGTGCAGGCAGTGGCCAGGATCTGGCCGTTTTGCTTCCACGTGCGCCAATGGCTTCCTATCAAGCCCCCCCATTCCATCCCCAATTTGGCAGCAGTCATAGGTAGGTGGTTTGAATATTTAAATTTGTTTTCAAGACACAACGACCGGGCGAGGCTTGCCTATAGCTCTGTGCCAATACAGACCCAATGATCAAAACTTACCCTTCTAATTTCGCACGGTGAGTGAATTTGTAATTTATTTCTATATTTTCAAAAGTAAAATTAAGATGATATAATAATACTGGGATCGCAAACTCACAGTTTGGACAGTATATTCCCATTTTAGACACACAGTGCAGTAAAGCAGAGGCATTAGAGCTGCAGTTCAGTTTAGTTTAGTTCAGTTCGGTCGAAGGAAAGTCAACTGTTACAGCCCTACACGTATTTAGAACGAGAGGCAAAAACGACATTAGCCTGTACAGTTCTTAAATGATGTTGGAGGATACGAGGTACCTACTATTTGGTTTACAGAAATTCAGAACTAAATGCATTTTGGATGTCGATTTGCCGTGTGTTGATTAGTATTGATTTTATGTGCGATTCTCGGATCGGAAGGTATGAGTTAGGGAGTGTTTGGAATGAGTGGATTAGAACCCTCATACCTACTTATTCTTGTACAAACGGATAGTGGGAGCCAAGTTAGTTGCTTGCTGGTTGCTTGCTGGTGGGGGTTTGCAATTAATTTTGTATGATTTTTCGGCTTCGGGACGCATTCTTGAGCGATAATTCATTTAATTTTGTATTTATGCCTAAAAACACTTTTTTAATTGAATTCAATCCACAAGAAAATCTTCAACGCTTCCAGTACCTAGCTATGCATTAAGATGTATCTTTGGTTAATTTCTGGGGATATATGTCTAATGCTTTTTTAAATGAGATAAAGTTAAAAAAGATCAAATTGTATTTTTATATTTAATTTAGCTAGAAAATTTTAAAAAAAAATCCTTGACCACTTATGGTTTCATATGCAGTGGAGGTTGGATTTTATTTCAATATAAAGAGGCAACGGATGAGAAACAAATTTCATTTAAAAACACAAAAGGCAAATATCTTGCAACAACAGAAAAAATATTGCGTTTTTAACACCATCTCATCTAAACAAGTAAATGAAATAACTTGAAATTTGGTACTCAACTGTTTCTGAACACTGGTGGTATTCTTAAAAGTTTTAAGATCATCGTAGTTTAGCCCCCTTCCTAAAGTGCGATGATCTTAAAACTTTTAATTACCCATTCAACATCATATGAATATATCATCAACCGTAAACTGGGGGAATTTGGATCACGTTTTAATTTCATTTTTGAATAATTTGAAAAGGAATACTTTTTCGTAAAAGTTACTGAGAAAAATAGTAACGAATATTATTTCAAATGATTTAAGGATTCCAACAGTAGGAAGCAGTTTTCAGAAATTTCAAATAGGTATAGGCTAAGACATGGGTTGTCAAGATTTTTAGCAAAATTGCCTTATTTTGAAGCTAGTGGACTGCAGAATTTGAATTTATTTCTGAAAATTCGCATCATGGATCCACCTGTGAGCTCTTTATGAACATTGAAGTAAAAAATGTTTGTTCGATACACTTAGTCCTAATCCTTCACACAAAGAAGCTCGTTTATTCTTAAGTAAATCCGAAATATCCCATGTGATATGAGAACTGAGAAATTAGTGTTTCTCTCAGCCATAGACATGATTTGCACTACGGATACAGCAGATTGATCGAATTAAAAAAAAATCGGGTAGAACTGTACGTGAAAGTTTGATGTACGGTAAGTGGTTGGTGAATTAAAGATACCGCAGAAATTCACCCACGTGCAAATCGGAAGAACTTATCCGAAGTGTGTAGGGTAGGCTCTCATTAAATTTGGCCTACATGACTAAAAAGTGCAATTGTTCAAGCAGGCAAAATGGTTCGCGATACGTTATCGAAGAATAAAGTAATCGACGGAGCTTTTATTTATTTTGACGGAGTAAGGTTTACCATCGTCGGGGGTTCGAGGAAGAATGACCTTAACGGGTTAAACTCCTATCAAAAAGAAAAAAAATCGTCGGGGGTTGCACTGAGTAGTTCCATAGTAGTTTTACCGTTAGAGGACTAGTCGAGTAGTTATCGGAATAGAAAATTGCATCGTTGGGAAATTTTCGAGTCGAAAGGTCTTCGTTAAATGTGGTTACTTAGCCAAATTAGTGGAACCCGGAAATGTCCGACAAATGTGGTCAAAAGCAAAATGGAGGAAGAGTTAAAAGCATAGATTGCTGCTCAGTTGGATCTTTTGACCGAAGATCTCAAGTCTAATAGCAGGACCCTAAGTTTGCCTGCGGCCGATACAGGGATAAGGTCTATCGGTGACACTGAAAATAATTATGGATGGTCCAATTCAATGAGATTAAACTGTGTTCGACTAAATCTCAGAGGTTGCGCAAAAATCTGGCTAGAGGGCAACCCTATTGCAGCGCCAAGCTAGGACAGTTTTGAAGGTAAAATTATTAAAAGATTTTCTACGAAGAAATATTCAGTGTTTACCAAAATTTGATGTCGTCACGAAAATTGAAATCCAGTAAAGTGATTGAAGAATACGTCTAAGAAATAATCGTCAGTTACATTACGAGTGATCTCAAGCGATTTATCCAGTGGTCGGATTTGGCGATTGGAAAAACAACTAATGTGCCCAAATTGTCAATAAATTGCGCTGGGTTGACAATGTGGAATCAGTCTCACTATCTACGAGTTATGGTGGCGGGCTGAAGAGAAGCTTTCTTAGTACAGGCAAAAGGAGCGCGGAGGAGTCAAGAGAATCCATGTGCTTCCTGTGTAAATGGCCGGGACAATTAGCGAGAAAGTGTCCTGCGACTAAATATTTTCGATGTTACGGAAAACGGCATGCCAAACGAGATTGCAAAGCCCTTATCGATGAAGAGTACCGTAAACTGGGGGAACTTTGATCAACATGAATTTTTTTCTGATAATCATCATTAACTAAGTATAAAGTTAAAATATCTGAAAACTGTTTACTACGTTTGAAAGCCTATAAATTGGGTTACAATTAAGCTAAATTTGGTTTTTATTAGGAGATTTTTAAAGTTACTTAAAATGTAATTTTAAAATCTTAAAATATCTGGTTTTTTGATGACTCACAAATAAACATCTCTCCTAATCAAATTCAAGCATTTAGGAGCAAATGGGTTGTTTAATGTGATATTTCAACTTTTTTCTTGGTTTAGGTTTAGTTTTAGTGTTATTTTTATGGTCATTTGATGATAATTTTTGGATGTTGAAAAAAAAAACAGTCATTTTTTTTTTAAAAGCCCGTATAGAAAAAATGGCCAAAAACCCATTAAATGGTTAAGTTTGAAGAAAACAAGAACATGAGAATAGTACGAGAATTTAGGGAATTGCATTATGGTAAAATTTCATTTGTTTTTGAGGCCAAAAAATATTGAAAAATATTTATAATTTTTGCCCCTAAATGTATGCAGCAACATTGTCCATCTTTTGAGTATATTTGTTTTTGGAAGAAAATGTTGAAAAATTCAATTGAGTCAAAACAAAAAAATTACCGTTATCGATGTTTTGAGCCTTCTTTGCTAAATGGCATCAAAACAATAAATTTGAAGATGTTGAGATACGTAAAAACCATAGTGATCAAAGTTACCCCGAAACTCAAAGTCTGGTTTTGTAACAAATAGTTTATTATTACCACCAATGTCGTTTAAGTTAACTGCAATCGATGATCATGTTTAATACTCCTCACCTCAGTTAGTGTTTTAAAGCTTTTAGGTGTTACGAAAAAGCAACCCCTTCCAAAATATTTAAAAATGAATGAAAAAAGTGATCAAAGTTCCCCCAGTTTACGGTACCTCAAGAAGAAAACGAATATTAGTGGAAACCTGATGCGACTGGTGGATAGATAGAAAAAGTATGTTAAAGAAATTTATCCATTTGGCTGGTGAAAAATTTTAAGCACACGTTGATTCTGGTGCGGATTGGTCAAAGATATCTGAAAATTAAAAAAAAAAAAAGAGTTCAAAACTTGGCTTTTTTTACTGTAAGGTTTTGGCCGAGGTGAGAAAGTGTTTATAATTCAGCGGGTAGAGGTACTTTATTGGACACAGGACGTGTTGATGATCACCGGGAAACATATAATCGAGAGCGATGATATAATGATGCTGAAAAAACCAAACTAAGCGCGATTCACGTCAGATAGGCCAATTCCAAAAATCCTTCCGGTGTGAACCAATTGATAATTGACCCTGAAGTATTGTAAATTCTGGATTTTCAGTGATTCAACCTAAAAATTCTGTGATGACTTTCTGTGACGCTTTTTTTCCTTTTTTTTTTGGAAAAAATGGGATTTTTTTAACTTTTTTTTTTTGAGGAAAACAATTAAATTTACTAATCTTATCATATTTTTTCAATCTAAACTTATTAATCCAAAATTCATGTTGACATCAAAAATTGAAATTTTGAAACCAGGTACAAAATATAAAAAATCTGTGAAATTTGTGAATATTCCCACAATTTTGTGTTGTGTCACAGATTCTGTGATGAAAATTTGCTCAAAACTCTGGGAAATTACTTATTTTTCTGTGATTTCGGCAACTTTGGTAAGCACCTTGCGAACCTATAAAACACGTTCAAGTACATAGCGAAGGTTTTCCCGAAAGTAACCAAAGTTTGTTGAGTGCTCTAAATAGTTGTCGTGAGTGCTTGGCGTGGAGTAAGAGGGAGTGGACGTGGAAATAAAAATTCAGCTGATGGATAATAATCCTGTGTTTGTGAAACCCAGGCGTTAGAGAACATTAGAGACGTTAAAGAAGCCGCGCTGGCAGAAATCGTGTATGAGCTTCTTGATGCTGAGATCTTGAAAAAAGCGGGTCTCCTCATAACAGCCACGTTGTGTTGGTGCCCAAGAAGAAAAACCAGATCCGTATGGCAATCGATTATCAGCTACTGAACAATAAAACTGTAAAAAATCAATTTCCGATGTCCGATATTGAGACGTGTCTTAATATGCTATCAGGAGCAAAAGTATTCTCCGCGGTGGATTTGAATAGCGAATACATTCAGATTGCGCTGGATGAAAATTGTCAACAGTTTACAGCGTTTTCGACACTGGATGGTAATTATCGTTTTCTTCGGATGCCGTTCGGATTGGCCTGTGGGTGCGCAGTATTCCAGCGAGCGGTCAACAAAATAGTGAACAGAGCACGTCAACAAGGTTTAGTGATCGTGGTTTACAAAGGCGATCTTGTTGTGGACGGCAAAAATGAAAAAGAAGTGCTAAAAATTGAAGTGTTGTTGCTGATCTTAAAGTGGGAAGGATTTACAATCAGTTTCTCGGCTTGGAGGTCCCGTGTCGGCAGGAATCCGTCCGGGAGAAACTGTGTTCAAGTTCAGCAGCTCCTTGCATTGAAAGACTTTTTCCGAAGATTGTGTGCAATTTTAGAATAATCGCGGTTTCACTGTATTCATTGTTGAAAAAAGATGCTACGTTCGTGTGAGCCGAATAGCAGATAAGTGCTTTTAGTGAGATCCAACATCTGCTTATTTCTAGTACTATCTTGATGATGAACTTCATAGGCTGTAGGTTTAGCTGGGATCTTGCTGACGAAATGAGAATTGAAACCGATTACCTATAACTGCCGATAAACCTGCGAAATTGAAGCGAAATACCACAGTTTTGATTTCGTAGTGTTAGCTCTGGTGACGAGCGTGGAACGTTTTCGTTAATATTTGTTGTGCCGAATTTTTGTGGTCAGAACTGATTGTACCGCAGTACGTGATACTTTCGTGAAGAAGGAGTTGGAAAGTCGAATCGATCGAATGCCTTGAGTAGGTGTCTAGTAGAGGAGCCTAGTACGATCGTGGTGGTAGCAGATTGTTTTCCATCGACAGCGGAGGAAAATTCGTCGGGGGAAGAAGTTTTTGCTGAGCGAATCTAGTCGATAAAAATCAGCAATTCAAATTTTCTCGTTTCGATGTAGCGTCAAGATCCTAGTCTGGCAGGATTTGTGGAGACCCTTTTCGTGATACGATGTCGGATGGAGTGCGCCCGAATTATGTGGTAGATAAAAATTGATTGTTTTGACGAGTGATCGATAACTTCCATGACGAGCGAGACCACTTTGGCGAAGAAAAAGTCCTTCAAATGGCGAAGGAGCGTTTTGGTTTCCCAAGCTGCGCAAATAAATTCGAGCTTACATAGCTTAGGATTATTTACGAAATTTTATCACTGTTTGGCCTTCTTGTCCTGATAATGGCATTGATCATCATCGAGTCGCTGTTGGAACCCCTCGAGGGAACGGTCAGCTGGGGAGGAGCAACAAAAATATCTTGACGTCGTACACAGGGGTAAAATATGAAAAGGCGATCAAAATTATTTTCTGACCAAACTATGCGTTTTAGACCTATGGTGTCTTAGAGACAAATGACCAACATTATAAGGGCTAGCAAGTAGCTACTTTCGCAACATTCCACACATAATACAAAAGAAAAAAGATTTTATATGAGACAAGTTAAGGAATTCTGTACTTGTGTATTCTCAACATCATCAATGATCATGAAAATTTGACCAAAGGAGGCAGATTAGGTGACCTGTAAACTATTGATTTTGGTCAATAAATTGGATTTTTTGCCTATACCAGTACTTGTGGTGTAAAAAGGCTGATAAAAAAACGAACACTTAATGAAAATTAATTCTTCGACACCAGGAAAAGTTTGTTTAATAATAGAACAAAATTACTCTAAAAAAAGATAGATGTAAATGCTACGGCTTTACCACACCATTTGGTTAAAAAGTGTATTCGAACTTATTGAACACCCTGTAACATGACTTCACTTGATTTTTCGTTTTGAAAATTGTTTCGTCAAAAAGTCCTAATTAGATGTTCATTTTTTTTTAATTTATATCATCCAATGATTATAATGAATAAAGTTCTGCGAAACGTTAACAATTGTTAATTTGAGTGCGGCCTGCCTTGCACTTGTGTCCTATTATAAATTGTACAATGGCGTATTATGTGGAAACAAATGTAGTTAAAGAATTGGAAAGTCAACTTTCCAAAAATCTGGTAAAATTCAATTATATTATCAATGGAATGCTCCTCAAAATTTTTAGATATTTTTATCTTTCTTTTCATTAACCAATTCAAACTTAAAAAGAAACATCATTCTATCAAGGTAGGTTACAGGAGAATTCCAGGTCTCAAAGATTTTTGATAAGCGAGAATGAGATACATTCAGTTTTTATTTATTTTTCCTATTATAGTTTAACATCGGGACGAAATTTGAAAAGACTGTTTTTTTTTCGTTATCGGACCTTGTGTGCATAGTTTTTGCAAAAGTTGGATTTTAAAATTTCATTTGATCTGTACTATGATATTTCAATATGTTCAGCGTACAGTTAAACTTTTAAATGACTTCTCTCACCAGATCAATTATTTCTTGTTCATAGAAATGCATAACAGCACGTCATTAAAACTTATCAGTACAATTTAATTACCAGCCGAAGAATCAGAAAATGAACAGCTACAGCAAAAAAAAACATCAAGAAAATGCACTTGTGGTCGAAAAACTTATTTCCTGGAACCCATCACAAACTCCTTCCTCACTACTTGCAGAGCAGTTCACGAAAATTGCAACACACAATTATATATTCAGCACCGACTCAGGCTGCCCTCTTACTTGCGTGTATCCTCTGCTCGATGGTTGGAAAACATCTCCTCATTACTCGTTTCGGTCATATGTGTACGATGCTCATACCTACAACAAACATCCTTCAGCCGAGAGAGCTCGCATCCCTGCTGGTTAGTTTTCCATTTTCCCTGGTTCCGATCGGAAAATCGGTTGTACGGTGGGTGGTGGGAGGAAAATGTTCACCACAAGAAAATAAACAACTAAAGGAGCTTTATGCTAATTTTTGATGCAGACACACTCTCGCCTTCTTGAATCAAATACCCCGATCTTCTCCTGGCTCCTCTTCGATCCAAGCCGGACAACCAGAGGCAGGACCGATGCATCGTTTGCACTGATGGTGGTCACGCTATAAACTTACCCTCCAACTTGCCCCAATTCCTGACACCCACACCCAGCATTCACCTCACAACCACCCACTGTTCCCATCACCCCAAACACCATCATCATCATCTGATGGTCGGTCCAAAGATACCGACTGACTAGTTAGGTGAAGGTAGTAGCTGCTACACTCTCCAAACACACTCTCACACACCAGCAAGAAATAACTCGGACTGGACATGAAAAACGAGCAGCTCGATTGCCACTTTACACCCCGTTTATCCTTTCTCGGCCGTCCATCTCGGGTGGGGCCAACAAACAAACGAATCCTAGGAAGAGGTGAAAGAGAAGGATCCGAGCAAGTGACAAGCAACGAACGAAACGAACGAGGAGAAACTCCTGACTTTCGAATAAGTATCAATATTCCAGTTCTTCTCCTCCAACTCGGACCTCGTCCTGTCGACGGCGGCCGACGCCTTTACCATTTCTTCGACGTCGTCGTCGTCCTGTGTGTGGTGTGGGTGGCGTGGTGGATGCTCCGTCGTCGTGTGATATGCAAAGTCTCCGTTCGATACTGGGACGAACTTTGGCACCCACCCACCTTTTCATATTTCTGCCCAACAACAATGGGCAACACGAAGTACGATTGCAAGTGCAAAGTGCGTGCTCACGTTCCTAACTACCTACCTACCAGCCACTTCTGCTATGCAGGAATTAAATTGGGAGTTGTAGCACAGTGCTAGAGCACTACCGAAGACGGTGGGTATGATATGGTTTATTTTTTTGAAAAAGTATAATTTGATAAAACCACACTTAACTCTGAGATAAGTTTGAATTTCGTTTTGACATAGCCCTTACATTTTCCAAATAGGTAAAATATACAAACTTATAAACTTTAAAAGTAAATTAATTTTAAATCCTAGGTTAAAAGGAGTATCGATTTGACACTATCGAATGTTTGATGGCTTTAATTTTAGGAAAGAATGCTCAATTTTCTTCATAAAATTCAAAACGGACACCAACAAAAAATGAACTATTATTTTTTTTACAAAAATTTACGAAAAATGTACAAACCGATCTCTCAAAAACAGATCGATAAAATCATTCATAATTTTAGATCTTTTTCTAGAACAATGAACAGCTAAAACACTCCGTTGATTCCAGACAAAACCTTCAAATTTTTTGCTTTAGTTAACCGAAAACCGATGTTATCAATGGCATGAAAAACACAAGTTTTTGAAACTTAATGTGCCGCTTAGCAGTTATCAAAATTTTTCCAAAAATATTTGAAATTTTAGAAGAAAACCTAAAATTGATTCAACTTGATTCAAGCCAAGTATAGCAAAGCAAAGTAAAGTAGAATAAAATTCTATTAAATTAGCACCTTTTTGTAAACATTTTTTTTCCAAATATCCAACCATCAATGACACTTCTGGCATCTCGAATCGAGCATTTTTCGATAATGTTTAAGCCCAGGCCATAATACAGTTAATTGCAAAATTCTCAAACGATTCTCAATATACAAAACTATACGAAATTTTCGTAAAAATTACCAGAGTTTACAAAATAAACCGACAATATGACACAATTGAAAAAATTGTAAAAAATAATGTATTAACAATTGAACAAAACTGTTAAAATTCACAAAATCGAGTAAATTTAAAAATTTCTTGAAAATCACAAGTATAACCAAATTGACAAAATATACATACGAAAACTTAAAAAATACTTAACAAGAAAAAAAACAAATATGACAAACAATAAAATTGATGAAAAAAACAAAAATCACAAAAATGACAAAAATGACAAACATGACACAAATGACAAAAATGACAAAAATTACAAAAATGACAAAAATGACAAAATGACAAAAATGACAAAAATGACAAAAATGACAAAAATGACAAAAATGACAAAAATGACAAAAATGACAAAAATGACAAAAATGACAAAAATGACAAAAATGACAAAAATGACAAAAATGACAAAAATGACAAAATGACAAAAATGACAAAAATGACAAAAATGACAAAAATGACAAAAATGACAAAAATGACAAAAATGACAAAAATGACAAAAAATGACAAAAATGACAAAAATGACAAAAATGACAAAAATCACAAAAATGACAAAAATCACAAAAATGACAAAAATGACAAAAATGACAAAAATGACAAAAATGACAAAAATGACAAAAATGACAAAAATGACAAAAATGACAAAAATGACAAAAATGACAAAAATGACAAAAATGACAAAAATGACAAAAATGACAAAAATGACAAAAATGACAAAAATGACAAAAATGACAAAAATGACAAAAATGACAAAAATGACAAAAATGACAAAAATGACAAAAAATGACAAAAATGACAAAAATGACAAAAATGACAAAAATGACAAAAATGACAAAAATGACAAAAATGACAAAAATGACAAAAATGACAAAAATGACAAAAATTACAAAAATGACAAAAATGACAAAAATGACAAAAATGACAAAAATGACAAAAATGACAAAAATGACAAAAATGACAAAAATGACAAAAATGACAAAAATGACAAAAATGACAAAAATGACAAAAATGACAAAAATGACAAAAATGACAAAATGACAAAAATGACAAAAATGACAAAATGACAAAAATGACAAAAATGACAAAAATGACAAAAATGACAAAAATGACAAAAATGACAAAAATGACAAAAATGACAAAAATGACAAAAATGACAAAAATGACAAAAATGACAAAAATGACAAAAATGACAAAAATGACAAAAATGACAAAAATGACAAAAATGACAAAAATGACAAAAATGACAAAAATGACAAAAATGACAAAAATGACAAAAAATGACAAAAATGACAAAAATGACAAAAATGACAAAAATGACAAAAATGACAAAAATGACAAAAATGACAAAAATGACAAAAATGCCAAAATTGACAAAATTGACAAAATTGACAAAATTGACAAAATTGACAAAATTGACAAAATTGACAAAATTGACAAAATTGACAAAATTGACAAAATTGACAAAATTGACAAAATTGACAAAATTGACAAAATTGACAAAATAATTGACAAAATTGACAAAATTGACAAAATTGACAAAATTGACAAAATTGACAAAATTGTCAAAATTGACAAAATTGACAAAATTGACAAAATTGACAAAATTGACAAAATTGACAAAATTGACAAAATTGACAAAATTGACAAAATTGACAAAATTGACAAAATTGACAAAATTTACAAAATTGACAAAATTTACAAAATTTACAAAATTTACAAAATTGACAAAATTGACAAAATTGACAAAATTGACAAAATTGACAAAATTGACAAAATTGACAAAATTGACAAAATTGACAAAATTGACAAAATTGACAAAATTGACAAAATTGACAAAATTGACAAAATTGACAAAATTGACAAAATTGACAAAATTGACAAAATTGACAAAATTGACAAAATTGACAAAATTGACAAAATTGACAAAATTGACAAAATTGACAAAATTGACAAAATTGACAAAATTGACAAAATTGACAAAATTGACAAAATTGACAAAATTGACAAAATTGACAAAATTGACAAAATTGACAAAATTGACAAAATTGACAAAATTGACAAAATTGAAAAAACTGAAAAAACTGACAAAATTGACAAAATTGACAAAATTGACAAAATTGACAAAATTGACAAAATTGACAAAATTGACAAAATTGACAAAATTGACAAAATTGACAAAATTGACATAATTGACAAAATTGATAAAATTGACAAAATTGACAAAATTGACAAAATTGACAAAATTGACAAAATTGACAAAATTGACAAAATTGACAAAATTGACAAAATTGACAAAATTGACAAAATTGACAAAATTGACAAAATTGACAAATTGACAAAATTGACAAAATTGACAATATTGACAAAATTGACAAAATTGACAAAATTGACAAAATTGACAAAATTGACAAAATTGACAAAATTGACAAAATTGACAAAATTGACAAAATTGACAAAATTGACAAAATTGACAAAATTGACAAAATTGACAAAATTGACAAAATTGACAAAATTGACAAAATTGACAAAATTGACAAAATTGACAAAATTTACAAAATTGACAAAATTGACAAAATTTACAAAATTGACAAAATTGACAAAATTCACAAAATTGACAAAATTGACAAAATTGACAAAATTGACAAAATTGACAAAATTGACAAAATTGACAAAATTGACAAAATTGACAAAATTGACAAAATTGACAAAATTGACAAAATTGACAAAATTGACAAAATTGACAAAATTGACAAAATTGACAAATTTGACAAAATTGACAAATTGTTTTTGACAAAGTTGACAAAATTGACAAAATTGACAATATTGACAAAATTGACAAAATTGACAAAATTGACAAAATTGACAAAATTGACAAAATTGACAAAATTGACAAAATTGACAATTTTGTCAATTTTGTCAATTTTGTCAATTTTGTCAAAAAAAATTTGTCAATTTTGTCAATTTTGTCAATTTTGTCAATTTTGTCAATTTTGTCAATTTTGTCAATTTTGTCAATTTTGTCAATTTTGTCAATTTTGTCAATTTTGTCAATTTTGTCAATTTTGTCAATTTTGTCAATTTTGTCAATTTTGTCAATTTTGTCAATTTTGTCAATTTTGTCAGTTTTTTCAATTTTGTCAATTTTGTCAATTTTGTCAATTTTGTCAATTTTGTCAATTTTGTCAATTTTGTCAATTTTGTCAATTTTGTCAATTTTGTCAATTTTGTCAATTTTGTCAATTTTGTCAATTTTGTCAATTTTGTCAATTTTGTCAATTTTGTCAATTTTGTCAATTTTGTCAATTTTGTCAATTTTGTCAATTTTGTCAATTTTGTCAATTTTGTCAATTTTGTCAATTTTGTCAATTTGTCAATTTTGTCAATTTTGTCAATTTTGTCAATTTTGTCAATTTTGTCAATTTTGTCAATTTTGTCAATTTTGTCAATTTTGTCAATTTTGTCAATTTTGTCAATTTTGTCAATTTTGTCAATTTTGTCAATTTTGTCAATTTTGTCAATTTTGTCAATTTTGTCAATTTTGTCAATTTTGTCAATTTTGTCAATTTTGTCAATTTTGTCAATTTTGTCAATTTTGTCAATTTTGTCAATTTTGTCAATTTTGTCAATTTTGTCAATTTTGTCAATTTTGTCAATTTTGTCAATTTTGTCAATTTTGTCAATTTTGTCAATTTTGTCAATTTTGTCAATTTTGTCAATTTTGTCAATTTTGTCAATTTTGTCAATTTTGTCAATTTTGTCAATTTTGTCAATTTTGTCAATTTTGTCAATTTTGTCAATTTTGTCAATTTTGTCAATTTTGTCAATTTTGTCAATTTTGTCAATTTTGTCAATTTTGTCAATTTTGTCAATTTTGTCAATTTTGTCAATTTTGTCAATTTTGTCAATTTTGTCAATTTTGTCAATTTTGTCAATTTTGTCAATTTTGTCAATTTTGTCAATTTTGTCAATTTTGTCAATTTTGTCAATTTTGTCAATTTTGTCAATTTTGTCAATTTTGTCAATTTTGTCAATTTTGTCAATTTTGTCAATTTTGTCAATTTTGTCAATTTTGTCAATTTTGTCAATTTTGTCAATTTTGTCAATTTTGTCAATTTTGTCAATTTTGTCAATTTTGTCAATTTTGTCAATTTTGTCAATTTTGTCAATTTTGTCAATTTTGTCAATTTTGTCAATTTTGTCAATTTTGTCAATTTTGTCAATTTTGTCAATTTTGTCAATTTTGTCAATTTTGTCAATTTTGTCAATTTTGTCAATTTGGTCAATTTGGTCAATTTTGTCAATTTTGTCAATTTTGTCAATTATGTCAATTTTGTCAATTTTGTCAATTTTGTCAATTTTGTCAATTTTGTCAATTTTGTCAATTTTGTTAATTTTGTCAATTTTGTCAATTTTGTCAATTTTGTCAATTTTGTCAATTTTGTCAATTTTGACAATTCTGACAATAATTTTTCAATGCTCTATTTCTATAAACAATTTTAAATTTTTAGTTTTTCAAATAATTTTTGATTTACTGCAATAGAAATTCTTCAATCAAAATTTGATGATCCATTACTAAGAAAACTTTCATTTGTTTATAATTTTGTATTATTTGTATCCACATATAATTGAAAGACTGTAAAAAAGGCTACAAACCACTGTCAAGTGTATTAAATCAGTTTTTTTTATAAATAGAATCATTTACAAATTTTTCAAAACATCATATTGGTACATTGAAAGAGAAAATTTTTCGAATCGAAATTCAGTCTTGTCATACAAATGAAAAAGTACCTTTATGTTTTAAACTGAAATCTTTCATAAAAACTGGACAAATAAAAATTTACAAATTTCATATTTTAAAACTGAAGAGTCTAAGAAATCTTTTAAACTTCAATACAAATATTTTTCTCAAGATCCTCCTTATTGTACACCGTCGGCCAACTTCATAATGAGACCTATGCTTGCCCGCACCAATCCGTATCGAAACGACAAACAATTCCGTATTAGAAGAGCACGAGGTAAGGTGTACGGTTCCTTTTCCATCGGCATCGTCATCATCGCCCCGGTCGGTCTGCCGGTTGCATTATTGCAGCAAGCACAACTGCAAACCGCATTAGCAAGTAGTCCTTCTCGGTCGTCCTGTTTCTGCATCTGATTCTGAGTCGAACGAAACGGAACGAACGAACCCAAACCCAATTCGAAACGAACCGAAACCTCCCTGCTATATAATATTGAACAAGTTTAATAAGCTTGTTTTCTAAACATAATTAATGCATTATAATTTATATCGTATTTTGCTCTTGCATGCACCCGGATACGGAGCTTGTTCGACATTAGTTAGAGGGAAAATGTGCCCGAAAGAATGAGAAAGCAATCACGGTGCACTCATACTCATACCTTTCTGAGATCAAATTTAACCCACACAGGCACAGGCTCAGCAGACAACTTTTAAGTTAGACCACATGCAAAAAGGATTCGTCTAGAGTTCGACCACTGCTCTTCTAGTCAGCCGGCCGACGAAAGGACGATTCCGACGATCGACACTTGTTTTGGTTTGGGACGATGATGGAGAAGAACGGAAATGGACCGGTTCCAAGTTTTTGCCGCTTTCCACCTCGAACCGTCTTCGAATTTGATGGTTCCAAAACTAGGTAGGTAACTTGCGTTTGTATCTGTAGCGACTTCCTTGGGATGCATATGCAATCCAGCAGGACGGCCGACGGACGATTCGACCCGAAATAGGCCAGCCTTAGACGATTTTCGTCTGACGGCTAGCTGAAGGGTTTTCCAACTCGGACTACGACGACGGTTTTCCGGCCATGGCACGACGGATAGGTGAAGGTGAAAATTGAAATTTGAGAGAAATCATCCCCCCATTCCTACTGCTTCTGGTATGGCAGGTTGGCGCTACCGACGAAGTAGGCTTCTGGTGACGTTTGGTTGGAACATGGGAGATCCTAGGAACCGGTCAGATGAAGTCGTCGTTGTCGTAGGACCAAGAAGACCGTTAGCCGACCAGCTTACTGAGATTGGGCGTGTTGATGAACATTTTAGGCAACGAAGTTAGACGATTTAAGATGTAACTGTCTCGTATAGGATAGGCAGTAATTGTGTTTTGAATCGCTTTTATAGGGTAATGACACTTACGATTTTCTACGTCTGGATTAGGTTGTCCGTGAAAAATTGAATCATACCTGAAATGAAACGAGAAAAACATCATTAATTTTCTAAAGCATAATATTCCATTCCAGATTTTAGTTCTAAGACTTAAAATGATTAAATTAAAAGATTAAAAGATTAACCTATATTTTTAAAAACGCAAACAAACACATAAAGGATCTCAATGAAAATTGCTGCTTTCTTGAAGAGATTCCATTACCTTAACACTAAGTGTACATCTTTCGAGAATATGATGGCTAACATCTTACAAATGCTAAAACCACCAACCCACAGAAAGGGTACTGTGTATGCCGTGTCCGGGATTTGATCTCATGAGCGTTGGCATAAACAGAAGACTTGAACGCTATCCTATAAGCTATAGTTGGCACAATTCCTTCAAATAACTCATCATAATGAAATTTTTAAGAATTTCATAAATTAGTTATGTAAGTGATCCAAAGAATATTCAAATTTAATTTCTTTAACCGAGATAACAAAATGTTATGAATAGAAGAGACAGCCAAACATACTCGATGCTTGATTTTAAGTCTCTAATTTTTAAATTTTAGTTAGGTATTTAACTACGCTGCAACTTATATTAAACTAATTTGTTTAAATTTTTTTAAGCAAAACACGTCAGCTTAGTGAACATTTTGATCTTACCACAGTCAAATGCTTTTCTCTGGATTATTGACGAATCTCAGTTTCGAAACAAAACTTCAGACCTCTTTTCAGACTGTAGGGTTTTTGACAGTTTTTGGAAAAGATGAGTGCAATACTGAAAGATCGGTCATCGTTTTCAAATTTTCTTGATTGTTTTTTACAATAACCATTTTGTTAAGGAATAAGTTAGAGGGATTTAATTGCTTAATTCGACACAACTCGCGATTAGGGTAATATTTAACCGAACAATTTTTTAATGTAACAGGAAAGTCAGTAATTCAAAAGTATGCTTCAAATTACAGCTTTTTCAAAAAGAACTGTGCATGGCCCTTAACAACTCATTAATAGAATTAAATGTATAATAAGTTCCAGTTTCTTTGAATCATGATTGAATTTATTTACATTTTAAAACATTTAATGAAAACATTAGGTATTCAGCTCAAATGATAAAGAAATTATTTCTTAAGTCGATTTCCATGAGTTTGAGCTCGAGTGTAAACATCGATCTCAAGCAAATCGGATAGGTTTTCAATACCAGACTACCAATTGAGTCGTTATGTATTATAAAATAGCTGACTCGGTGTGCTTTGCTAAACTTTGTAGAATTGAAGCAATTTGTGGTGAAAATTGTTAGAATTTTTGGATATTAAGTATATCGTTTCAACATCAAGAATTTCCTATTTAAAATGAGAGAGTCTTAAAATTCGGATAGTAATGGCAATGATGATAAATTCTAATTCTGAAATTATTATTATACATTAATTGGCTTCATCAGTTCTCAAATTATACAAAAAAAATAATTTATGAAAGCCTTCATCCTCCTTCCCGTCTTCCCTCTGAAAGAAATAATAAAAAAACATTTGTTGTGCCCAAGACAACCCAATTTTCGTGTTTCTGGTAAGGTACGCTGTGACACCAATAACATTAATTTTTGGTTCTATTTGAACTTAATTTTACATATTTTCTGTCCCTAAAACTGACATAAGAAAAACACAATGGAGCTGCATACATGTAGGGGTAAAAACTGCATGTGAGACATGAGGCATAGGGCAGCGCACCTACACAGCAAAAATTATTTCCTGTAAAATCACGCAAATGTCTTGTCTTGTAACAAAAAGGAGCCGGACATTTACCGTAATTTTACAGGTCGAAAAACAAATTACGTAAGATTTAATTTTTAGTGTACAACTTTTTTATAGGACAATTGCTGTAATAATAAATGAAGCTTCGTTAACTTTTAAGGAAAACATTTTAAAATTACAGGTTGATTTATGTTAAAGGTTGCAATTTCTAAGACACGTAATAGTCAAATTTTTTTCTGTGTAGCAGTTTGTTTTGGTAGCAAGTAGTTCCACTCAAGATCAAATTTTAATTTAAAAAGCGACACGATTAATTGCCATTTTGACGGAAAACTCGGTACAAAAACTCGAGTAATACTTTTTTATTAGTTTTACTACCATTATAGTTATCAAGAATCAGTTCATAACGGTCGAGGGTTACATAAATTGTCGTTCAAAGTCAGCATGAATAGGTGGAAATTGCAGCAGAAAAGAGGTATGTTTTTCATGCTGCTAAAAATATCATTGAAAAAGTTTTATTCTAACATTTCGACAAGATTTATTTATAATCATTGCCATCTTAGGAAAAGTAAATAGTTCCGCTCGAGATCAGATTTCGGCTGGTTCCGCTCAAGATAATTCACCCTATTCGTCTATACAACTTTTACGGAAATAAGTTATTCTTTTTGAGGTATCTCTGAATACTTAATTACTTACTTACAAAAGTTACTTGGGACACCCTCTTATTCTTACATCTAACCGATTTTTGTTATGTTCTCTTATCTGTGGTTATTCGGCTAGAGTAGGTTTTACAAAATGATGCTCAAGTAAGCAATTCGTAGAAGATTATTCAACTGAAGAGCGAAATGCCAAGTGAACCATAGGGGTTAAACCTTATAACATTTCAGTAAATTTTTTTATATATAATAAATCAGACAAGCACATTCCAAAAATCCCGAATCATTGATGAAAACAGAAAAATCCCGAATGAAAAGCTGCTTTTGTTTGCAAAGTTAATTGTTTTCATTGTTAAAAAAATTCAAATTATAAATTCATGTTGAATCTAGAAGTAACAAAAAAAAAATTAATCTTACTTTTTTTTAAATTGAAAAATGAAAAATCAATTCAAGGATTCAACATTTAAGGCGAAATAAAAGTTCAATAGTTTCATTCAAAAATTCAATAGCTGGTTTGATTCTTAATTTTGAAAATGAAAATTTAAAAATGTATTAAGAATGCACGTTGCAATGTTAACCATGACCTCTAAGGATTTCCCAAAAAGTCACGAATTTTAACCGCCAAATTTAGAAATCAATTTTGATGAAATTTTAATAATGCTAACTCTGAGAGCAGTTTCAAACAAATTAAGTTTTTTGAGATTTCCAGCAGAGCTGAAAACCCTGTTCTCCCATGATTAACTCAAATAAAAATTTAATGAGTTAAATATTTTTTTTTTTTTCATTATTTTTTATTCATTTTCGTTTTATTCAGTTATGTGTCCAAGACAACTTCTAGAAAAATAACTGAGAAATAAATTTCATGTTTTGTTTTTTTGATTTCGTTTAATATTTCCTGTTGTTTCTCGGATTTTTCAACGACAATTTTCAAATCATATGGCTAAATTCTGCCATCTTTTAAGATAAAATAGCCCGGATTTGTCTGGCCTGGATACGAGCTTAAAAAATTTTGGCAATGTTATTTAAGGCATTTCGATTTGTTTATACACCAATTTTGAAAATTTGATATTCTTAAGAAAAATTGTTATTGTTAAAATTGAACTACTAAATAACTCAAAAGTACTAATCTCGATTCAGAATTTAGTCAAAAAAAAATCTCACGTATTGATAGTAATTTAGTTCCTCATATTGAATTGCAGAAGTTAGGCTCCAAAAAGTTTTACAGATTCCAAAAAGTTAGCCTAAGCTTGCCAAATTAAACTGATATTGAGCAGATTTTTAACTTTACTTCCTAAATCAAACAAAAACTCTAAATTGAGTCCTAAGAAATTTGTATCTTGCGTGCTAAAAGTTTTTTTTACAAATTTTGTCAAAATAAACATGATCGATTTTTTGTTTATGTTTTTTTCTTCATTCAAATGGAATTATTTCGAAATTTGCCAGTATATTTGCCGGATTATAGGCCCAGATACTTGCGGAAAAATAAGAAGTATGTAAGTACCCAGTTTATTGTTCTTGATTTTCATTGGAATGGAATCCTTATTCAAATCTGAGTTTTGCATTCCAAACTAAAATAAAAATGGATTTGCAAATACGGAACTCATCATTCGGAATACGAAAAAAAAATTAATTAAAATTCAAATTATTTTTATGATTTTGACATACAATTTGTATCCTCAATTTATACGCAGAATTGAAACGTAAGAAAGTTTGATGAGTCCAGAATTAGAAAAATCTGAAATGATTTTATCATTTGAAATCAAAAAAATTAAGAAATGATTTCCAAACCATAAATACAAAATCAAGTACCTAGCAGGTTTCATTCAGGTTGATGGTTCTGATCAAATTTCGCATTCTTATCTGGAGTTCAGTTTTAGATTTTGAATGAAGGTTAAATTCAAAATTCATATTCAGTTTCAGCTCGAATTTAAGTTTAATAATTAAGATTGAAATATCAATTTGAGAATTTCATTAGGGATTTAAATTGAGGGAGATAACAGTTTCCTAACTGTGATTCTTGACTCAAAATAATTTTTTTTAAATGTAAACAGAGGTTGTTAAGAAACAAAAACCTAGCGAAAATTAAAAATATAAAATAAGATCTGGATTCATTTTAAAGAAATTGTTTTTTTGGAAATTTAGATGATAATTAAAAAAAAAATATCAACAGGATTTTGATTTAAAATTTAAAATCATTACTGATAATAATTGTTGATAAAAAAAACTAGTATTTAATCATAAAGTAAAATTGGCTGATCACTTTATTTTACATTTAACATTATAAATATCGAAGATTCCTTAAATAAATGTATCAAGCTAGAATATCACGTTTTATTCGACATTTCGACATTCGACATTCGGCATTGTATCGACTCTAAAACATTCAAATTTCTGTGATGAATTCCTCAAACATTTTCACTCCCAGACAGCTCTATCAAAACCATATTAGTTCAAACTTTTCTGTACTTTCTTTCTTTATTTTACTTGTAGTATTGGTGATGTAAGATTCTAATAATGGAACATCATAGAGGGAAGTGTTCTGCTTTTAGACTTTCGAAATTTTTCCAGGTTTTCCAGTGATTTTCAACTCTTATTTTAATGGGGTACAAGTTAGGTTTGTGCTTTGTTCACATGAATTGTACTGCAAAAATAAGGGAATATTTTTCATTCAAAGATATATTTTTTGACACTTTCAAGTGCATCTCTGGCGATTTTTGGACACAAAATTTTACTTTCCAAAATTTCTATAACTATTTCTGGCAGCCATAACAACCAACAAAATAATGGAAGATGTAATAATTTAAGAATTGGAAATTTCCATCTAAAGCTTGCAACGGTTCTCAAAATCAATGTCGGAAAGACCAAGTTGTCAATACAGGAAATCTTTCCAATTTCGTGGTAGCTGGACAACAGGTTGAGACAGTGGAGTGCTTCCAGTATCTTGGTAGCCAGATTACGCCTGATGGTGGTACCAGGAAGGACATCGAAACCCGGATCAGAAAAGCCCGATTTGCGTTTGCGTTTGCGAGTCTCTGAAACATCTGGCGGTCACGCCAGATCTCTCTACGAACTAAGATCCGAATCATCAACTCAAACGTCAAATCCGTATTGCTGTACGGGTGTGAAACTTGGTGCACATATGCGGTAACGATGCCTGCGGAACATCATCCGCGCTTGGTGGCCTGGCAACTGGATCTCAAACGTTGAACTTCATCGCCGGTGTCATCAAAAGGCACTAGAAATCGAGATTCGGGAACGTAAGTGGAGATGGATTGGGCACACGCTGCGAAGAGATGAAAACGAGATTTGCAGAGAGGCGCTTGACTGGAATCCAGATGGGCATCGAAGAAGAGGCAGGCCCAAAAGCTCGTGGCGGCGAAGTCTAGCCGCTGAAATCCCAAGTAACACAGATTCAGCCAACTAGCATTTCGATGTTTTATTATGGTTTTATTATGGCTTTTTTTGTGCAGCTCGTTTTATGACGGTTTTATTATGGTCATGCAAAATGCTTATATTCTTGAATCGATCATCTGTTTTCAGATAGTTTTGAAAACTCTCATAAATCTTCCATTAAACATACTGTTTTAGTTATTTAGAAAGAGTTAGGAATGCTACGTTTAAACTATAATAAAACACAAACATAGAAGTTTGCTCCAAGCTTTTTTTTGCATGTTCTATAATAGCACTCAGTGCCTGATTATTAAACCGCCATAAAACTTAGTGACAGTTCTCGATCAAGACGTCAAAACAGGACACGCTCAGATTAGATAGCACATATTTGAATAGGAATTCCCATTTTTATACATTTTTGATAAGTTCTGTGTGTTGATTTTGAGTTGAAATAATAAAAAATTATAAATATCTATGAAAACTTCGAATTACCGGAAGTGGAATGAAACTCTACAATATGGGTATTGAGTGAAAGGGTTCAAATAGGAGGAACAAAATTTGTTGCTTGACGCCATCATCAATACAAGATGGCGGCTTCCGCTTTTATTTTCAAAGTTGTAAATAACTGAAAATATCATGAAACCTTATTAATATTGTTATTAGGTGAAAGTAATAAACGAGTAGAAGTCGAATTTCGTTGTCCGTCGCCATCTTAAATTCCAAGATGGCGGCTACCACTCAACTTGAAAATACTGTATATGACTGGAAATTGCATAAAACCCTTACAATATGGGTATAAGTTGAAAGAGATCAACCGGTAGAAGTCAAATTTCGTTGTCTGACGCCATCTTAAAATCCAAGATGGCGGCTTCCGCTGCACTTTGAAATGTAGAAAATGACTAAAAATGATATGAAACCCAAACAATATTGGTATTGGGTAAAAGGGCTATACGAGTAGAAGTCGAATTTCGCTATCTGACGCCATCTTGAAATCCAAGATGGCGGCTTACGATTAACTTTTAAAATGCTATAAATCATTGAATATCGCATGAAACCTTCAAAATATGGATATTTTTGAATTGGGATAAGCTATAAGAAGTTAATTTTTGCTTTTTGGCGCTATATTGAAATCCAAGATGGTGGCTTCAGCAGAACTCAAAAATACTGTAAATGAATGAAAAAGGTATGAAACCCCCAAAATATATTGTATTCGATAATAAGGCTAAACGAAAGAAGTCGAATATCTTATTTCGCGTTTCTCTGAAATGCTTTAAGTGTTGCCCTTTCACCCAATACCCCAATTCAAGATGGCGTTTGATAGCAAACTTCGACTTCTACTCGTTTGGCCCTTTAACCCAATACCCATATTGTAGGAGCTTCATGCTATTTTTAGTAATTAACAACATTTTCAAATTCAGTGGAAGCCGCCATCTTGGATTCCTGATATCGAAATTTGTATTCTACTCGTTGATCCTTTTCAATTTATATCCATATTGTGGGAGTTTCATGTGATTTTCAGTGATTAACAGCATTTTAAAGTTCAGTGAAAGCCGCCATCTTGGATTTCAAGATGACGTCCGATAGCAAAATACGACTTCTAGTTTAGCCCTTTCTCCAAATACCAATATTGTGGGTCTTTCATGCGATTTCCAGTGATTACCAGCATTTCAAAGTTTATCGGACCCCACCATCTTGGATTTCAAGATGGCGTCGGAAAGAAAAAAAATCGACTTCTTCTAGTTTAGCCCGTTCACCTAATACCCGTATAGAGGTGGTTTAATGCGACTTTTTGTCATTTACAGCATTAAAAGATGAGCGGATGCCGCCATCTTGAATTTCAAGATGGCGTCTCAAAGCGAAATTCGACTTCTACTCGTTGAGCCCTTTCACTCAATACCCATATTGTTGAGGTTTCATGCGATTTAAAGTCATTTACAACATTTTAAAGTTCAGCAAAAGCCGCCATCTTGGATTTCAAGATGGCGTCAGACAACGAAATTTGACTTCAACTCATGATTTATTCCACGGGTCATTCACAACCAATCCCTATTTATTAAAAAAGTCTGTCCTCATTTACTGTACTAATGATTAACAACTCAGAAATGAGGAACTCATCCTAAGCGTGTAATTGGTTGGCTTGCGAGAGAAACGTCAAATCGTAGCTTTTTTTGGGGTCATCATTAAACCATAATAAAACTATGAATTGACTCACGCCATGTTGGTTGCAAAATCGAAGGGCACAAAATGACGCCATGTTGATGGATTCACAATGCAAGCATTGAAAAATATTTTTTCAGGCCTTTTTCCATGAATTCCATCATGATTGACCATCAGATTTGACGAGGCGCATTTATTTTAAGATACTATTTCATATACATTTTACCTAAAATCTTGACTGGCAATAGAAAAGAAGCTCAATATATGGTTAAAACATTGGATTTTTAGCTATTAATTTTACCAAATCATATCTGAATAATGCAATCATCATTCATCAACCATTATGGTTGCTGGAAAAAATAAAAAAAAACTCCGAGAACTGACAGAACCGAAAAAAAACAAAAAATTCTAACATGTTTTATAATAGCTTTTTAAAAGCTTTGGTGACCAACATTTATGACCAACAATTATATGTCTTGATGACGTTTCTAGGGTAGGGCCAAATAGCCTGATTTTGGCTTTATTAGAGTCCAGGTGATTTTATAGAATGCGCTTTAGCTTTTTATGAAGATTAATGCGATAGTCCAAACGATATTTTGCTGACCATAATAAAGCTAAAATTGTTACTTGGGATCCGCACAGTTGACGAGAACCTTGGCTGGCAGCAAGTGAAGACGCTGGCTCCGGATCGCCAGCAGTGGAAATCTTTTATCTCAGCCCTATGCGCCGGTCAATCAGCGTTGGACCCTTAGGTAGGTTAGACAGTACTTTAGTTATCCTTATTCACTTTGATTTTTCAAAATGGGTTCCACTAATTGAGTAACCTTTTTTCCTACTAAAGAAAAGGTACATGTGAAGAATCGTTGAAAATTTTATAAGAAATACTTTTTCGGCAAAAAAGTTGTCAACAAACCTCGTGTAAATAATAAAAAGGCATATTAGCTTTTACCCAATGAATCAAGGAACACCATAATTCAACGATATTCATAATAAAAATTTTATCAATTTTTTTTTTCTAGACTGATATTGTTTGGATTTTTTTTCTCCGATGTTCATGTCCGTGTTCTTTGAATTTTTTTATCGTGCGTCAATTAAACTTCCTATTCATAATTGTGTTCGCAATCTGAATCGACGACTCTGATGATAAACACAAATTCGACCTTTGAGATTTTACAATTATGATTTTTTTAATTTTTCACTCATATAAAAATATTTCAGTTCCCTAAATACGATCATTAGATCAGAACAAACGTAGCCGTATACATGAACTGTAATAGGTTGTTTTACAGTAGAAGTTTTCAATTTTATAAACACTTTGATATAATGATATTTTTCAAAAGAGAGAAATCTTTCAATTCTAAGGTATGGCTATTACTTGGAACCGATAATTTATAAAAGTTTGTTTAATATATTTAACCCGAAAGGTTGTAATTGAATTTATTTTAAAACATGTTTTTATTCAAGCTTCTAATATCAAAACTCAAAAGAACTGAAACGGTAAAATAATTTAGGAGAGAAATCAAAAAACGATAAAAAGTCTTCCAAAGTAATAACAACTCTATCACAACATAATTGATTTACTAAGTATTTCTCTCTTATCTCAATCAAATTTTAAATTTTCATGGTTATTCCTTTTTAAGAACATACTTTTCTAAAACAAACTTGACTGACCAGTATGACTTTCCGAACCAAAGCATGTCTTAATCATATTATCATTCCTATTACGATGCTGCTCCCACATTCAGCAGTATTTTCATTATTGTTATGCTCTAGCACCTTTCAGTGTGGAATCATTACAAAAAATGAGAACTGTTTCTTCTCACTTTTCCCGCTCGCTCCGGGAGATTCTACCAAGCTGTAGCACGTGTCCATCCACCCAACCCAATAGAGTTCTATTCTTCACTCGAATCAGGTCGATGAAACCGGATCCATCAATTTCCACAATACACCCACACCGATCACCGGGAGTTTTTCTTCAGGATGCACATCAGCTAAGTACCTACGGTTGTATTGTTTTGCACCTCACACACAAACGAAGCGGAGAAAACATGTTGTCACTACCCATAGTATATGCAGAAATTATATATAGGCAAAATACATTATAGAGCCAACGATAATCTTGGAGCCACACGTCGTATTTCTTCCGGAAAATGCACCAAGCTCCGATTCATCCCCCCATACTCTCTTTGGTTGTACGAGCGCAAAAATGCAAAACGAGCCACCCCTCGTTGGCATTTGCGTTTGGGAGGGGATATAAAATAAAATTAAATGTGCAACGCCGAGGTGAAGTCGGACAGAAGGCGGAGGTGACATTGCTAGAGGCGCATATTAAAACATGTGTGCATTTTGCATTAGCATTCAGATCCTGATGTGGCGAATGGCTCCTTCTGTTTGGGTTCCATCCGAAAGCGAAGGAGGATCTCTGGTTGCGATAGATTCATGCGTAAACCGAGCGTGCATTGCACAAGATATCTACACACAAACAGCGCCAATCAGATTTACAATCGTGATTAAATTAGATTTTTCCTTTATTTTTCTGATTCTTTTCCTTTTTCAGCTGGGACGGAATGATATCAAATCAAGTGCCTCCATACCGGGAGCAACGAGCAACAAAAGTCTCTCTGCTAGGGGGATTATTTTAGAAATTAAGTCTTGCCAAGCTTTATAAGGGCCAACGGACGATTCATTTTCAGCTAGCCAGTCAGCCTGCTTGCCACCCACTTGATGTTTTGTTTGCCAGGATGTCCGTGCTAATAAGGTCTTTTCCCTGCTAGGAAAATAAACGCAAGGGTTGTAGCTCCAAAAATTTGCGATACATTATTATTTCTTAAAAAAGTTCATCTTGAATAAACCAATAAATTGATCTACAAAGTTTGCAAATTAACCAACCGCAATTGACTGACAAAATTATACTCAAAAACTATAATTTTTGAACATGCTCTTTTATGTCTCACTTAAGCAAATCACTGATTTGCTATGTATTTCGCGTACATTTTGTGTAAAAAACGAGTGTACTCGTTGAAGGAAAGTGTTTTCTACGAACGCTTCTAATTTTTTATTACTTAAATTCGTTAAGTTGCTTCAAAAACATGATTTTCCAAAACCATATTCAAAGCTACAGAACAAAACTGCGTTACAAATATGCGCCTAGAAGCCGAACACACCCGAAAGCAGCCGAAGGCTGAAAACACACTAATACTTACAGACACCTTGACAAGAAAGAAAATCAAAATGGATGAAAAAAAATTTTAAAAAAATTAAATGTTGATTTTTTTGGGTTAAATCAACGCTCAAAAAATTGTTTTTAACTTTTTGTTCACTTTCAATTAGAGATGTACCGAATAGTGGTATTCGGCGAACGGCCGAATACCGAATATTGACCTTTTCAACTATTCGGCCAAACGAATTTTCGGCCAAATATTCGGCCGAATATTCGGTCGAATATTCTATTGAGTTTTCAATAGAAATACTTCTATTTGTACTGCTATTTCTAATAAAAATCTTCTATTTCTGCCATCTTTATGTCCCTCATGTTTTTAAGTAGATTATTTTCAACCAGATATATCAGATCTTTTTTAAGTAGATGTCTCTTCAATTTTCAAAATGTCACCATTAACTGAAAAGACATCAGATGGTTTGTCGCTTCTAGGACGTTTATCACAAAAAAGATTGGATTCCAGTGAAATCTGGGACAAACATGTCAAATTAGGTGTTAAGCTATTTGAAATTGCCTTTTCTTCATATCGAATTAGATGAATGTTTAATTTTTGCTAGATGTCATCATAAAAGTTGCCAAAAAGAACGATGATCTGTAACCTTAAGCATACAATACTTTCTATGACACGTATTCACACGAGCGGGTCTAAACGATTTTTTGAAAAACTTGTGAAAAAAAGGAAAAAAAAATCTGAACAGAAACTAGGCATTATTTTAAAACATACAAGAGGAAAGAGAAATTAAATAACTTGAAATTTAAAGTTTTCATCGAATTATGACAGAAGTGTTTAAATCGTATCTAACGAATAAGCTTAATCTGAAAAATCATTTTGTAACAGAAAATCTAAAAATTTTCAAAGATAAATTTGATTTTTTTATTTGATTGAGGATGAAAAATACCGGGTAAAATCCAGCAAGTTTTAAAAAATATGTGGCCAACCCGGTCAGATTTAATTTTTCTCGAATTCTTTATTTGAGCAAGCTTGAGTAACACAAAAAATATAAAGCAATCTACTGTGAAATATACACGGATATATCTGAAATACTCAACTGAAACCATAAGTTTTTGATGATTTTGAAGGTATTTCAACATAACTTATGGATATTTAATAAATTGTCCAACATCAGTTGAAAAATTTGAAAAGTCTGTTTTTGTTTAAATTTAAAATAATAAATATTCGGTGAGCTCAACTATTCGATGAGCCGAATATTCGGCTAAACGGTTTTTTTGGCGGTATTCGGCCGACAGAATATTCGGTACATCTCTACTTTCAATGAAAATTGGCCGTTTTGAAAAATTATGGCTATTTTCAGCCTACTACGATTGGCGCGTTTTAAAGAGCGCATAGAGCGTGATAAAAAAAAAGCATACCTTAGTGAGTTCAGTATGATTTTTTAGCATAAAACCATAGTTTAGATTCTCCTCTATCGATGTGTCAGAAAATATTGTCTTCTTCGTTTTTCTCTGCTTGGTGACACCTTATTGAAAGTGTTTAAAAACTTACATCGAAATGAAGAAAAACCTAGATTGTGAAATTTTCACGACACAGGGCATTTTAAGAAAAAAAAAAATCATACTTGCCACGACCAATCACAGAATTTAAAACAAATTGGTAATATTTTGCAGGCTTAAAATATTACAGATTCTTCAAAATAAGGGTGGCGCGTATTAGCCACATGGGGCGTAATATGAATTTCCCCCCTACGCACATTTCCCACTAGACTTGAGTACCTACGAACGACATTTTCTTCCGAAGTTATCGCTATTTCAAATTTTATTATTCCTTAATTTTGCGAACTTCTAGGGTAAAATGTAGTGTAGTTTCTTATACTTTGCTGGTGAGAATTTCGGATTAACATTAATATGATGTTCGAAACATTTATTGAGACACTCAATACGCACATTTTGCACTAGATTATTTCCGAAGTTATCGCAATTTCAAATTTTATTTTTCTTTAATTTTTCTAGGGTTCAATGAGGCAAGTGAATCCGTATACAAAATGCTACACCTTGAAGCTTGATTCAAGTACAACGAACTTAGCCAGGAACTATTTTTCTTCACGAAACCGTTTTTGAGTACAATTGGCATATATTTGCTGAATTCTCAGTTTTTAACAAGATTCATTGTCATTGTTTAAATAAACTAAAGCAGAAATAATCACATTAAATCTCCATTTTCTCGTTGAAAACTAAGAATTAAAAGAATATATGCCAATCGAACTAAAAAAAATGCGATCAAAAACTATAATTTTTGAACATGCTCTTTTATGTCTCACTTAAGCAAATCACTGATTTGCTATGTATTTCGCGTACATTTTGTGTAAAAAACGAGTGTACTCGTTGAAGGAAAGTGTTTTCTACGAACGCTTCTAATTTTTTATTACTTAAATTCGAACTAAAAAAAATGCGATCATCTTGGAAGTAATCTTGTGCAAAATGAGCGTATTGAGTGTCTCAATAAATGTTTCGCACATCATATTAATGTTAATTCGAAATTATCATAAGCAAAGTATAAAAAAATAAGTTTAAAAATCTACATTAAAGAAAATTTTCAAAAACTTTTAAAACGAAACCTTTATAACTATGCTCTGAACAGAGATGGGGTTTTGGTGTTTTCAACAATGTTTTACAATTTAGTGAATTCTATAACTTTTTAGAACAGAATAAAGCTGTATCTCTTGAAACAAAAAAGTAAGAATTTTCAATTTTTGCATTGCAGACTATTAACAATTTTTTATGGTTTTCAGTTATGAAGCATGTATGAAGGAGCAAATGTTCTAAAAACATTTAAGAGCTGAAATGAAAGACAAAGGCGCAAGGAAAAAAGTTGCACTTTTTGCCCTTTCGGATCACTGTTAACTATCATAGGATGTTGAAATTTTGTACAAAACGTGTGATTTAAATTCCTCAACAAATTTTTAGAACATCTTATTTTTGTATATTCTTATCTAACAATAGTTAAGGTTAAAAACTACTGTAAAGAAAATTCTAAATAACTTTTAAAATAAAACCTCTTTGACTCTGCTTTGAACAGAGATAAAAAATTGCATGTTTTCCAAAAAGTTTCATATTATTGCGTATTCTGCAACTTTGTTGAACAATAAAGCTCTATCTCTTGAAACAAAAAAGTAAAATTTTTAATTTTTTCATAGTGGACTTTGACTAATTTTTTAAACTTCCAAGCTATGAAACATATTTGAAGGAGCTAATGTTCTGAAGACACTTTAGAACATGGGTGGCCAACATTTTCAACAAGAAGGCCAAAATATGGATATGAGATATGCTCGCGGGCCAAACAAGTAATATTTGAAGAAGAAAAATAAAACAGAATATGCCTGTTTCAAGTACAGATTTATCATAGTAAGAAATTTTTGTTCCATGCACATTTTTTACGAATTCTTTCAAGCGATTTGTCAAATCGCCCCCATATCCATAATTTTTAAGTTTACCGTTTTCGGCCGTTCTGAAAAAGATTATTTACTAAAAATAACTTTAGGCACGGATCTTCTGAATTCTTTCCAGTTCGATCTCAAATTTTCCCTGGCACACAGAAAAAAAAATAAAATTTCAGTGGATTTATTAATAACATTCTTTTTTGATTTGATAGGTTTATCGGGAAAGTCATCCATAAATTGTAAAAAAAAGAAACTTTTAGAAATGTTATTTTGACTATGATGTGAATGTGGTTCGGAAAATTTTTAAAGGTTGATATTATCTGTTTTCCTGAGACCCTCCAAACTTCCCAAAATTAAAGATAGAATCCGCTCGTAAGTTCACAATACTCAAACAACTGTGGAGTCCCCTTCAAAAACCAATGGTATGAAATAACCAAAAACAATAGGAAAAGGCTGCCCAATATTTGATGGAAAGTACATATAACAAAAAGCAACATTATTGAATATATTATATAAGAACGTGCAAAAAGTTGCCAGCTGGGCAGGTATCTACACGGATGCGGAATACCTGTGGTAGATTCTTAACTCTAAATATGTTATGAATTTTATACGGCTGCGAAACAGTTTGCGCGTTCTACAAGTAAGATTTCAAAATGCGATCATCTTGGAAGTAATCTTGTGCAAAATACACGAAACATTTTCATTTCATGTCAGTTCACACGAAGCCATGGTGTCGGGTATGTGATAATTTGCATTGAAGATTGGCCGAACTATAAATCTAAAGGATGCAAATTAACGCATACGTTGGCGAAACTGCGGTGAATCCGTGCACCCATGGTGGATTATCTACATACATACATACATACATACAGTACATATAACAAAAAGCAACAAAATTAAAAAAATTTCCAAAGGTGCTAATACTTTAAGAGCTAATTTCCACTAACATGAGAGCGCTGATTCCAAAACATTTAGTTGTTTTTCTATCAGCTCTTATTTTCGAGATAACTCTTAAAAATAGGTAATATTTCACAAAATAAATTTGTTGTAAAGTTTTTAATTCAATAGACAGATGGCCGCGTATAATTTTGTAATCTTATAAAAAAGTTACGGTAGTTTTTTAGTTAATTTTTCACAATCCTGCAAAAATACGGTAAATGTGACGGAATTTTAGAAAAAAAAAATTAAACCAATTTTTATCTTTGAATTTTTTAAGCATAATTTGAATCGTGTTACAGTCTGCTATAAAGTTGTTAAATGAGATAAAATTTCCAATATCAAATACTCAAAGACTTTCTTGAATGATGTAAGAAATAGTTTAAATCTTATCTATTCCAAGTTATTAAAAATGTATGAATTAATTTTTTAAGCGTATCTCTGACAGGAATAGCTAAGCTAGATTTGAATCCGTGATAATAAACAGATACAAAATCAGGTTTCAGTTTTCACGTAGGTTTATCTATTCATATTTGAGTTATCAAAGATCGATTTTATTTAAATCTGATCAATTTAATATGTTTCACACGTTATATCACTAAATCAAGAAGAAATAGATGAAATCCGACAAACAATTTATATTCAGGACGCCACAATGTTTTTAAATCAGTTATTAAACATAGGCAGCGAAAATGCTGTTTCCCTGGTAATGTGTCAAATATGATAAAATTTTGAGAATTTCAAATGTAGTTGAAAAAGTTTAAGGTCCTTTTTTTTCAAATGACATGAACCAAGAAAAATGTTCAATTCTGAGAACATGATAATTTCAAAAAGAGCTTCGCGGACACAAAATAAAAAGGTTTAGAGCTATCATGAAAGACAAAGGCGGTAGAAAAAAAGTGACTCTTTTTGCCCTTTTGGACCACTGTGCACTGTGCGTTGATCGTAACCGGATTTTTTTTTTTCAGTTTTTGGATTTCTTTTTTTTTGTATTTCTTTATCTTTGTTTTCTGACATTTGGTAGTAGGCATTGCCTTGATGGCAACGTTTGTGTTTTATTTTCGTTCGTTTATTTCGGATCCGTAAAAAATTTCATTTATTTGGTTGTTTTTAATAGTAATTTTGTGATTCTTGTTCGAAAATATGATCAAAGAGTGGCCGAATGTCTAGTGGAACACTGATAACCAGAAATTTTTCGAACGGGCTTGTGGATGGTTCGTGTGTTCAAATAATTAGCTTTGAGCTAGTGGTTTTTCTTTGCAACTGATGATGACTATCGCTGATTCGTGACTCTCGTGGGTTGAAATATGTTCTATCCCAAAAACTAAACCAAGTTTACGAAATCGTTGTCTGATAATGCCGATAAGATGTAACTAATTGAGGTGTACCAAAAATGGTCCCTTTTGGTGAGAACTTTTAAGACAACTAATTTATGGTCAAAACAAATTTGAATATTTTTTAACGGTCGGACTATTAAGTGAAAATCATCAAATATTTTAACTAAATATCCATAAAGCAAGTTCAACTCATAACCTTCCAAATCAGCTTACCAGATAAACAATATGTTGATTGATAACAGAGATACGCGTAAAAAAAGGCATGTTTTAGAAGACTGATCCCAAACTTTTGGCCGTTACACCATACTACGGGGTGATCCCAAACTTTTGGACGATGACTTAAGTAGCTATTTCATATATCTTCAGTGCACTGCAAATTTTTTGCACAAAAATAAACTAATGAATTTTAATAAGTATGAAAAAAAAGATTCGAATGTAACTCGAATTTTGATATTTGGTTCACCCCACCCTGAGATGATCAGGTTTGAACTTTAAGTTCGGTTTTTGAAAAATGTCTCAGCTTTAAGCTAAATTTAAGTATTATAAACTCAATATTAACTTTTTGTCAAATACAAACAAAGAAGGTTTTGCTCACGATGTCTTGAATGAGATCAAAATAATTCCAATATACATATATATACATACATAGACACGTTGGTCGCAACCAAAAATGTTTACAGGCCAAATGCGGCTACATTCAGTTATTTATTTATTGAAGTTTGACGAAAGTTTTATAAACGCAAGTAGGTACAACCATGCTCATCCAAAAGGCACACACGTCATATGACGATTGTAAAGCTACGCCAAGACCGGCGACGGCGAGCAAAAGCAAAGGAAAGTGGCAAGTGGGCACGGTTGGCCCTTGGCTCGAGCTTCAGCTGACTGTGGTTAGCAATGCAAGCCTTCATCCACTAGTGGTATATTAGGATGTAAAGTTACGTTACGGAACATCCCTGTTCTACATTCATATATTTTACCCTCCCAGAGGATTTGAGAAAGATAGGCTTCTCACAAGGTCAGCCACTTTGACAAACACGAGTCCGACAAATAAATTTGGAATTGTTCTTTTCCCAAAGTTTTTGTTCAAGTGTTAACATTTTTTTTTATTTTATTTGTCGAACTGCTTGACTGTCTGCCGACTGGATTCGGAAACAAACGGAACTTAGTCTACGATGCCTAAGATTGGAGCAAGTTTGGCGGTCAGGAAGGCAACACACATATCGTAGGTACCTACATGACACGACACGACTCAGTCCAACCAACCGACTGCTCTTCGTTTGTTTGGTGGCTCAAGTGAAGTCCAGCAGCTTCCTCGCCCGATCACTCCGCGGCACCGCATCGCACTCCGGGTCTCATTTGATTGGGCTTTTCCTTACCGTTCGTCGTTGCTTCAACTTGATTCGTGAGAAGGGAGAATGGGGGATGAAGAGCTGTCCCAAGGACTCTACTTTGCCGCCTGTAATAAGTGTAAGAGAGCACCCGTATGTGTGCTGTAGCTACGAGGACTTCATGCACTCGAGAGCATCGCAACTCGCCGAGCTGAACTGAGCTGAGAGTAGTGAATGAGTGAGTGAGTGAGTGTGAGGATACTTGAAGCGGACGAACGAGGACGAATAACATGAACACGAGGGAGCATTAATATTTCGAAATGAAGCTCATTTGCATTTAAATAAGGTGCCACTGATCTTGGAGCGGGGGGTGTGACATGGGTATAAGTAGGAGGAATTGCAAGAAATTCGACTCGAGAGTGTGAGTTCTTACGAGACACGGGGTCCCACTTATGTGGCGTGGCATGCCTTCATCGGAAGTGGGGAAACGGAAAGCGGCAGACTAATTACTGTAACTAGACGAAATTCAACGAGTAGATGAAGAAAGACTTAGCAAAAGCCCTCCAATGGAATGGAAGCTAGATGACTACCCACGAGGACGAGAAGACGAGAAGCCTGCCATCGAACGAAAAACATGGACCATAATAACTTGTGCAGGCAGTGACGACTAAACATAAGGTTCAATCAGAAATGCTGCAAAAGATCAGCAATATAGAATATGTGGGCAGAAAGTTGCAATGGCTCGGACCGACAATGAATCTTATATTGATTGAGACCATTAGACGTGATTTAGCCCTGTGGATGGATGACTGCAAGGTCCATCTATGCTTCACTATTTAATGTGCGTTTTATATTAGGAACAATACTAGGTTGGTAGCAGACTTTTAGTGTTCTTAAAATTAAATAGACAATTCTTTGAAAACATTTTAAAGCAATTGAAAAAAACTTTTGCTCATATTGTGTCGCTCCTGGTAGACGGACTTGGAAGTTCACGGCGCGAAAAAATTGTGCACAGTTATTTGGAAAATCCATTGCATTGTGGGCTGCATCTAGGCGTGCTAAACAGCTGAAATTGCCCAGAAATACCATATGGCGCGTTATCAGACGGTATAAGGAAACATTGACGATGATTCGGAAGCCTCAGGCCAAACGTCGGAGTGGAACTGTCTACCGGAAACTGCGTGGTATTTTGAAGACGATTAAGGGGGGAGTAGGGTCTAACGGGTAAAAAAAACACCATTTTTTACGAATTTTTTTAGAGCTATCATTCAAACAAATGTATTCAAATTTTTCGCATTATACAAAGCATTGTTAAAAGTACATTTATTAATTTTTTCGTAGAAAAATATTGAAAAATGAGCCGGTGACGGAGCACTTTCGAGGATGCCTTTTCGAAAACAGGATTTGCGGTGGACACTGTATCTCAGCACAGAATCATCTGAAGTCAAAAAATCAGAGCAAAATATTTTTAATAGATGTTTTTCTGGACCCCAACGATTTTATTTGACTTATAAAATTTTTTTATGAAATTTTTGTGGCTGTTTGAAGTAAAAACTACGATTTTTCACGAGAAAATCCGCCATTTTTTATCTGTAAAATCTCCCCAAAGTAAAAAAAAAAATTAAATCGTTGGGGTTTGGTATTTTATATGTAGAAAATATGTTTAAAATTTGAAAAAAATCAGTGAAGTAGTTTTCAAATGACGATGTCCACGGACTTTAAAAATGTGCTTTCGAAAAAAACGCACATGAAGTTTCTGCTGCCGAATTCTTGCAGTATTAGATAAGAGGAGATAAAGGCCTATAACTTCTACAATTTTACTTCGATTGACTTGAAAATTTGACACAACATTCTTGAAATGTTTTACAATAAGAAAATAAAAAATAAAAAAAATCGATTTTTTGAAAGTGTTAGACCCTACCACCCCTTAAGAGGAATTCCAATCTGTCGGACCGTGATTCGGTGCTGCCATAGTACCCTGAGGAAAATTCGACTCCGGGAAGGGATCAAGTCGTATCGAGCTAGCAAACAGCCAAATCGGATCATAATCGGAATAGTGTGGCCAAAATACGTGCTCGGAAATTACACTACCAGGTCCTGACCAAGTTCGACAGGTGTTTTCTGATGGACGATGAAACCTATGTAAAGACTGATTTCGGGCAAATCCCAGGTCAAGGGGGATGCTCCAGCAAAATTTAAATTTGTTTTTGCCGACAAATTTGCACGAAAACTTAGGATTCGGCAAGGCATTTGAAGATGTGGCAAAAAAAACGAAAGTTTTCGTTACAAATTAGACCATGACGTTGGGACTATACCAAAAAGAGTGTCTCCAAAAACGAATTTCCCCGTTAATTCGATCCCACGACCATCCCTTCACGATTTTGTCAGATTGGGCAAGCTGTCACTAGAGCAAAGTCGTTCACGAATGGTATGCAGAGAAAAGGGTCCAATTTGTTCAGAAAAAACCTTAACCTACCTAACTGTCCCCAGTTCCGGTCTATTGAGAAATATTGGGCCATCATGAAGAGGACACTCAAGGCGAAGGGAAAGGTTGTCAAAGACATCAATCTGATGTAGACCTGGTGGATTAAGATAGCTAAAACGCTGGACGAAGAAGGTGTGCGCTGCATAATGAACCGCGTTAAAGAAAAAATCGAGAATTCCTTCAAAACCGTGGCGAATAATTTTATCTGTATTTTTTCTTAAAAGTATAAAGAAAACGCTACATTTGTTTGAAAAAAGATCTCGGATTCAATAACAAATAACTGAAATACAGGCAAGTTTTTTTGTTCCAATTCTATCTGCAGCAATCTTTAACCAAAATGCCTTATAAAATGATAAAAAATTAACGATTTTTCTTAAAAATATAAAGAAAACGCTGCTTTTGTATCAAAAAAGATCTTGAATTCCATAATAAATAACTGAAATACAGGCCAGTTTTTTTTTCCAATTTTATCTGAAGCAATCTCTTACCAAAATGCCTTACAAAATGTCTGTGTTTATAGAAAATTAGCGACATTGCAAACACTAGTTTAACCTTCCAAAGCTGTTCAGGTCAATATATGAAGTGAAGTTGAACTCTGCCCTTGCTCACCTCACTGAGAACTTGAATAGACCTATGTACATACTTATGCTTATGCTTATGCTTATGATACACTGCTGTGAGCACTGATTATGCTTATGAGACAGATCTCGTCAGCATCCCGGTGAGTAGTGAAAGTTCATTCACTACTCATCTTGACTAGGCCGGGCCCACTGTGCAGTATTGGACGCAGAGACAACTGGACCAACAGTAGCATATGTTTAGAACTGTATGTTTTGGACTTTTATGCACCATCATTTCTGGTCCTCTAACGACCTTGAATTTAGCACCCTTGCTCGCTCTTGTAAAGAAATTTTGAAGAAACAGAAACAAAATTAGTTGAACCACGAAATCTTTTTAAAATTACTTTTTCAACTGAATCAAAGCAATCTAATTCAACCACGGTATAAAAAAAAGTTCAGATACGGGTATTTCAATAGCAACTTACTATCTTCTTCGCACTTTGCAAATCAAATTTTTGATACTTTTATGGCAATCTAAGCAGGCTGCTTAGCTCTTCGCGTCCAAGAGCATTCAAAACAAACCCATGGATAATAAACAATATTTCTTAAGAATAATCACTTGATGGCAAACTAAAACTAAACACTTTGTAAACATTAATTTACAGTTTCACTCCATCTGTGCACATATCTTTGCATTTGGAACCACTTAACACTTGGTGAAATTTTCTACATCTTTGACCACGCTCAAACTTGGTTGAAAAAATGGCTTTGCTAAAATTCGCATATGAATCCAGCCAGAATAACCAAAAACTCCCTGCTCACAGCACCGGAAATATGTTACCAGAATGTGTAACCCTCGTCACTCCCTCTTAGTATTCTTGAAAAAACCAGGAACCACTTCAGCCACTTCCACCTGTGACTTATCGGAACATTTTCCATTAGTTTTTGTTAAGCTCTCAGTTAAACTTAAATTTCACCACAATTGTCGATGGAAGAAAAGAAAAACACGTGCGTCACCAAAAAGTCATGGCTTGCTTCTGGTTGAGATCATAAAAAGACCTACAGTAGAAAAAGTTTTTAAATTCATTATCAAAATTTTATCATTTTTAGTCAAGGAAATTAATCATTTCTTAAGAGAGTTAAAACCTCCGAATTAAATTTATCCTTTTTGGCTCATAGTGCTTAATTGAACTGAAATACACTGCATTTCTATCGTGTAAAATGGCCAACTCACATTGTAAATCAATCATTTCCAACTAAGGTGATTTGAGTGAAATCGGGATGCTAAAAGATTTGTTTTTGGTATTGTTTTCAGGTACGATTGCTTCGGAACTTCCGTAGAGTCTCTAAGTGGCTATTGCGGTCCATGCTCCAATCGAGAAACTACGTCCGAATCTAAAACCAAATCCATTAACCAAAAATACGTAAAAAAAAAAGATTCAATCAAATGAATCCACGACATGCGACATACAGGGTGAAATTATCTCTAAGTTTGTGTTCTCCGTTTGATTGATGTTTCTTTACACTCACCCAGCTAACATGAAATCGTAATAGAAATGATAATCCAAATCGAATATTAAGATATTTCCAATAACTATCATAAACACGTTGGTATATTGAGTGATTTTTATCATTCATTTACGACAAGCTTTGCCCAGAAAAAATGGAATCGGATAGCAGTTTAGTCAATTCGTAAATATGCCTCCAAAAAGTTAAGAAAATGCTTATTCGACATTTGCGATTTGAGTAAACTGATTTACGATAAATGGGCAGTCTCTTCCTTTGACCGGTTCATATAAAGAAAATCTCACCTATAGAGCTGATGAGTTGGCATCGTGGTAAGATACCGGACTGCGAACTCGGAAGACTGGAGTTCGAATCTCGGTAGAGGAATTTTTGTTATAAAATCTAATCGTTGGAATCTTATCATTGTAGATATATCGGCTCCATTTTTGTAGCTATATGCTGTTTTGGTAAGTTTAATACAATCTTTTTATCTGGTACATTTGTTTGAATAAATCTGTTGTTCCTTCGTTATAGCTTCATAAATGTTTGCTGGGCAGAGATTTCAGTTTTTAAGACTTCTGGTATAAAGTGTGAGTGCTTGCTGATATGACAAGTAGTACAAGTTGCATAACAAAAAGGTACAATTCGCGAATTTTCATGAGAGAATTCGAAGTAACTTCAAAAATAAAGTTTTTGCATTACATTGAAAATAAATTTTCTTTTCTAATACCCACGCATTGGAAATAAATGAGAAATAATAAGCGCTTCAATAGCCTATTGGTTAACGCTTTTAATGTATGAATTGATCGTAGATTTATGAGAAGGAGTGTATCGTGAACTAACGACAGTTCCGAATCTCAATTCAGGAATTTGCAAACACGTCTGTCACTTACAAAAATAGACTTATGGCAGACTTGTGTGGCCATTCCCAGAATTACCTAAACGCTTGAAATTTTAAAAAAATCATTGAAAAAACTTGCTTTCTAACTCATTCTTTAACCGATTCCATAGGTAGGAACCAAATTGAATAAAATCAATTTGAAAAATATCTCTCGATGTAATATGCCTGATATTTAAATAAATTATTAAGCCCGGGATCAAACGTAGCAGAGTCCAGCAAAACAGAAGGAGACAGAGCAAAAACCACAAAAAATCATTGTAAAATCAACAATCGTTTGTCTCCGAGAGTAAATCAGTCATGCAGTTAGTTCAGCAAGTCAGATGAATATAATCATGATGGTGATGTAGCAAAGAGCAGCATCAGTTGAAGCAGAAAAGCAAGACGACATCCCGGGTAAAACAATGATTTTAAAATTTAAACATTCAAATGAGCTTGCTCGCTTACGGAGTATTCCATTTCCATTCTGCTGCCGCGCCGCTTCTGCTGTTGCATCCAAAACAATCACCGATAAATGGATGAAGAAGGTCTAAAAGGGAACCTGTACCAATGTCCTATCTATCTCTCAATTCCGTATCCCGTAACGCGAAATCGCGCGCGCTCTCTAGCCATCAACCGAGTGAAGGAAGACGGCAGCAGCAGGAAAACCACCCTCAAATATGTATCACTCCTTCCTATACATATGCTAAGTTTAAACATCGCAACGAACGGCCGGCAGACGAGAAGCGTCGCGACGCAAGCATTTGGGGCAGAGAATCCCGTGGAATCGCAGAGAAAAAATCAACAAACTTTCCGTTCAATTCGTCCCATTCATTCTTCATTATGTTTGAGAAGAATAATCAATTTTATTGAATTTTAAATGAACTAATTAAAATTTCAAAAAAACTTCCTCTGTTAGATTCGTAGCTGGGATCGACTGAGTAGAAAACCTACAAGCTTTCGAATTGCGAGTCTCATTCTTGAATCGACACGGCTAGGAATGGCTCAGTTGAAAGTGTGAGCAAGTAGCTTACCACCTATAATTGCGGCTCCGGCTTCTTCCTTAGAATGATGTGTTTCCTTGCTCGATTTGTATGTTGTTTTTACCCATTATCGAATACCAAATGATGGTTGATGGGCTGCACTAAAGAATATCGATTTTATCACTCTTGAGACAACTAAAAACTTGTTAGATGTTTGATGTGTTTATTTTTTTTATTTTTAAAAAATTATTTAGAATTAATTTTTTTAAC
This sequence comes from Uranotaenia lowii, assembly GCF_029784155.1. Lineage (NCBI taxonomy): Eukaryota > Metazoa > Arthropoda > Insecta > Diptera > Culicidae > Uranotaenia > Uranotaenia lowii. The sequence continues at coordinate 431,487,515 of NC_073692.1, forward strand.
TGCTGTTACCACCTAAGTTTTTTGCATACGTGTTTATTACCAAGCTTGTTAAGCATGACTGTTAAGCTTAGGAAATTTGATTATCTCTTTACTAGGAAAATTGTTCAATTTGACAAATGTCACTCGAAAAAAAAAACTTTATTCCTTTTTTACTATCAAAAAAGTAAATCAATTTATCAAAAGCAAATCAATTTAAGCAAAAGATCAAAACAACAAAAGCCGAAAAAAATACATTTTTGCGTCATGGCCTACTTAAAGATATACTATCGGGCATTGACGGATTGCCAAATGTACCTACGGTTTCACCTAATTAACTTTTGTTTGAATCATCCTAAACGAAGGTAAATTATGAACCAATATTCTAAGAATGGACGCATGAGAGCAATAAGTTAAAGATTATTTTTTTAAATTGTGATCCTTAAATTTCTCAATTATCATATCTGGGATAAGTTTTCACAGTGCTTTAGGTTGTATTTTATAAGATTTATTGAGTATAACGAAGTTCTGATTGCAGTCTAGTAGAGAGCAATCATAAACTGTTTCATCTTACATATGTATTCTCTCATGAACCTTTATGTAGAACATAAAAGTGTTATTTACTATTAAAATTCTAGACAATTTTGTATAAGATCAACTCAAGTTTTATATTCCAAAAAATGGTCGATCACAGCTTAATATCAACAGAAATGTTCAATCAATTTTGGGGATCTAAACCTTTTTGTAGATAAGGGTGTTTCGAATCGTGACTTTTCTCGAATTTCAAAATGCCTGTGGTCTAAAAACTTATTAAATTAATAATATTGAAATCTATGTTATTGATTTCGAATTCACAATTCCAATTTTTAAAGATGAATTCAACAGCTCACTGACAGGACTTGAACCCGCAATTTCCGCTTCAAGTCCTGTCGGTGAGCCGTTGTTATTTTTTTCGAGAAATTTATGATGCAAATATTTTCTTTCTAATACAAAATTTTATCTACGAACTTTGAAAAATTACCTGTCACGAAAGGACACAGTGAAATTAAGAAGTATTTTGAATGAAATGAAATGAATGAAATGAAGCCGCCGATCGTGGCCTAGAGGATAGCGTTCATGTCTTCTAAGCCATTGTTCATGAGATCGAATCTCAATCACGGCACTCATAGTACTCTTTCTGTTGTCTGGTGGTTTTAGCATTTGTGAGATGCTAGCCATCATATGCTTGAAAGATGTACGCGTTTGAGTAAAGTAAATTAAATTTCTTCAAAGAAACATGAAGTTTCACTGAGATCCTATATGTGCGTGTTCGTTTTTAACCAGCAGCAGCATCATCAACATCAACAAAGATAAGGAACTACAACTCCAAGCAGTATAACGGTGATATAAATTCGAGATATTCTCCAGACTCAAAAAACAGATAAGTATCGTATACTTTCATTACAATTTTTGCAACTGGCCAGATAAATTTGATTATTTAGTGCCACAATGCTCCTTAAGTTAAAAGAAAAATAAAATGAAGATCTTTTGGAGAAAGTCCGGTCTGGCCCGGCTGCCAGGATTTCATTGAAAAAAGCCAGGATTTATTGATGACTTGATTCGCCAAACCAAATGAATAAAATAAATTGTGTTGTTAAAATTTGTGTAATTTATGCGTCCAAAACGAAATTTTTTGAGCAAGTTTGATTAATGGTTTTTTGGAAGCATGAAAAATGTTTTTAAATCTGCTGTTTAATTTTGATGAAAAATTTATTTTTTCAAGTTTTTATTCTAACATTTTGTTGAGCTATTCCTGGATTTTGACCATATTTACACGGATATAACCTAGGCAACCTTAGGCATGTGAATACATTTTTTTTTCAATAGAATTTAACTTATTGAACTTTAGTGGCCAAACAAAGGAAAATAACTTTGATTCTGAGACAAATAAAAAATCCTTTGTTTCTAATATGTTTTCCTTTATTTCAAAGAATTTTTCATCTTTGGATTAAAACAAATTCTTTGATTCAAAGTATTTTTTTAATTCAAAGAATAAATCCTATGTTCCAAAACTTTTTCTTTAGAATCAATTTCATAACACATTGTATCAAATCAAAAAGTGTTTGTTTCAATAGTTTTTTTTTTTTTTTTTTGAATCAAAATCCATTGTTTTTTGGTTCAAACTCCAAGATTTCTTTGAGTGTGCATAAAAAAAATCATTTAATAAGTCTTATTCGTTACACAGCAAAAAAAGTATTGCTATATTACATAAAAAACTTGCACATAAACTGAGTCGCCAAACATCTCTAATATTACATCAATATCACGTGAATTTCATACGTTGAATAGATGTATAAAATTACACGAAATATATGTAATGAATCAAAGTAAAAAAACGAGAGCATATCAACGATGTCAGCGTTTTGTTGATATTTAGAACATGTTGAAAAGTGTTTTTGTAGACTTGTGAATCTCTCTTCAATGTAGTTCTAGCTAGTAAATAAAAAATAAATCGACAAAGTGGAATTATCATCAATGAAATTTATCTGATCATTTTTATTTGCTTATGAATGGATTTTCAAATACAGGAATCAGCTAGTTATTGGGATGCTACATACCACCTACTACCTATGCTAAAAGTGATTTCCCACCGAGAAATGCTTCCGAGCCCGAAAGCATCTTGTCCCGAATTAAATTGCTTTTTGGGATATTTTCAGGAATTGACACATCGATAAGACATTTGGCAAGTTTAAGAATAGTCGCTTTAGATTGAATATCTGATCCAGCATTAACAATTTTTAATTTGCGTATAGAATTAAGATTCCCATTGCAGAGTTAACAAAACCTATTTAATTCAATCAGACAACATAAGAAACGAGTTCGATTTAAGAATAAATTTACCGAAGATTTAGTTCAAAGCGTTTCGTTTTAGTTAACAATACATCATAATTAACATGATTACAATTATCATAAATTTTTTTTCAATTCTGGTTCTTGTTTGTTAATAGTATTAGAATCGTGATGAACCTACGATATTTTTTTTTATTTTGTGATGGTCCCACAGGACATTTTGAACTGAGGTTATTTTATACGATTTCACCAGGTTTCTCTAAAATAAATAAAAAAGTAAATTATTGTACATCGGAAAGAGAGTGCAGCAACTTCTCTTTGTTGATATCTTGGTCTTGGGTTACGCTATGATGGATTAGACAGTTTACGATTCTCTATGTGATTTTTTTTAACAATGCTCCAAGAGTTTAATGCCATTTTTCCGGTTCTAATAGAAATATTGATTGGAACATAACCCTGAACGCACTCTGATGATATGCAGGATACACACAAAAGACAATAAAACCAATCCGGATAGATGGAGACCAACTTTTGGACTTTCTGGCTAAGCCATGAGCAGCGTGAACTGAGGATCCATCAGCTTGGGCACTTTATTCAAATAAAATTTACCCTGATCGTCATCCTTTATCTACGGCTTTTTCAGGCATCTTCCAACGTAAGCGCAACCGGAAAACAGATGTTAAAAATATCTACTTCCGCCGTTGTTATCCCCTAAAATACAACAAAACATCAAATGTAACTATACGCAATGGTTTTGCTTAAGTTTTTAAAGGAAGTTAGCGTTACTCACATGTTGGGTGAATCTTTTTAAACTTTATAAAAATTTGCACAATGTTTGATGAGAACGAAAAATTGAAAAACAACAAACGTCAAATAAGCTACAGGGCTTTTGCTACCCACACATACAAGAGGTCTGTTGGGCACACATCAAAGGTTTTTATATGCGGAAAATGCAAATTTCAGTTAAAATGTTATTTTAAACTAAAATGAATGCGCCTTTTCTCTAAAAAAAATACTAACAAGTATATTCCAAATCATTGACTAACAAGTGAGAACAATTTTGAAAATATTTAATTGAGTTGCAGTGCGAAAATAAGCAGAACAAAATTTAAAAAAAGACTATTATTTTTGAAAGGCACATTTAACGGTTCCCCCAGATCTTTTTTGAAGTAATCGGGTCTATCTTTTAGAATTTTGAATCCGGATGATGAAGCTAAGTGTTTTCGTTGCGGTATTTATAAAGAAATTTAGCAATAATTATTCTACTTTCTAAGGAAACTGCCATATCCTGTACAGAATCTTCATTATTTCAAAGAACCTCACTCGAAATAAGAAAACAAATTTCCAAACAAATAAACAAATGTACTTACTTCTCAAAAAAGAGCTCTTTATTGAAAAATTTTCGATAGTTTTCATAAAATAATTCCAAAACTAAATTTCTTGCTTTGGATCGTATTCATTTTGCATGAAGCTGTCACTTTTGTTTGCCCAACGGCTTACTAATACTAATGCACTGTGCAAATGCCCTACTTTGATGCTACTAACGGTCGTGTGATATTACATCAAAAATGAAGTACATCAAAATGATGTACCCAAAGCACAGACTAATACAGACAGGACACTCTTTTTCAGTTTTTAGCAATTTTTATGGGCAATGTCGGCACCAGAGGCGCGTCGATCGCAAAAAATTGACTCACATAATCATAGCTGGCGATTTTGTTGTTTGTAAAAATCAACAAACATTACTTTTCAAGTTGTCATGGGCCGTAGGTGGAGTTTTCTGATAACGATACGGAAGTATTTTAGCGATCATTTTTTGTCAAATTAGTACAATCTAATGTCGTTTTATTTGTCTCTAAAGGGATACGCGCGTGCTGCCAGTGAAAGAGCGTGGTTGGTTTCGCTTATCTTCTAAGCCAGAATCCAGTGTGGTCCAAAATAGAATCGACCGTTCAGCTTAATGCGCTTCTTTCGTCCCATCCACATGTGTCGTCAAGCGTACCATCTGCTCCGACAAGAGCCATCCCGTCCGAAGCAAAGTGTTAAGTTTTCCATTAGTTTTGAAATGCTGAATAAACCAGGTTCGGAAATTAAAAAAAAAAACTGCGTGAGGCACCCGCACATCCGAAAGCTTCCCCAGCTGTGCCCCCAGCTTCGTGCCCAAAGCATTGAAAATATGTGAATTATTCTCGTTTTCGATGTTAGTTTATTTTATGCTAAAAATATGTAAAATAACAACAATAATCAATGAATTTGCATCATTCTCAGAAATTACATCGTCCATCGTTACATTTTTTTTTTTTTTGCTGTGTAGTTTAGCCTGGGAGGAGCTATCGGCGTCCCTATAAATATTTCAAAAAATAATGTTGAAAAATATGCGAAAATTTGTAATGTTTACTAATCTATAACGTAATAAATCAGTTATTACTGTCGAATCATAAATATATTTTCTCAAATTTCGTTATCTTAAGTGAGAATTGTAAAATTTTACTGTGCCTTTTGAAGTGCCGACAGGATAAGGCTGAATGACAAATAAAATAAATTGAGTTAAAAGTTACATGTTTCAGAACTATTTATCGTGTTAGACCGATTTGATCTTAAAGGAAGTTATTTTTCTAAAAAATTGGCAAATGGTGTGATTTTCAATCAAATGATATTCAATTATTGATTTACATGTTCTTACTTCGTTCAGTTTTGCTTTGTTACAATGTTAATCTAATAAATTGTTTTTTTAAATTTTAAAAAAATTAGCGTTTTTATGGTATACAATAGAATCAATAGAATCATCAGAAAAAGGTTTTAAACTAAGATCTTCCCAAGTAACACTAATTATATTGTAAGACTCTTGAAGTCTCTGGTCGTGGAAGTCGTGGTCTAGAAGCCGGTTATAAAATTGTTTAACGTTACTTGGGTTTACATTTGTCAAAAGTGTCACTTGATCATATCTCTATTACCCGTTCCATATCAAAATTATTTTTCTAGGATTCAGAGATTATCTCGATGCTAAAGCATACATTTATTTTATGTTCTTTCCAACTCTTATTTTCCTCTCTATCTATTGCCTACTTGGATGTGGCCGGCACCGTTATTGGTGAATAAAGAGAGAGCACCAGTTTTGTCCATTGTAAATGTGTTTTCAATCCCAGACACCGTTCTTTTGACCTTTAAGCAATAAGTTTTATATACTAAGCATCTCCTGCGATTATGAAATCCGAAATGTTCAACTATTAGATTCATAAAATAAACAACTTAAACAAAGAACCAAATCCGATTCATTCAAAATTCAAGGCAACATTTCAGGTTCAATGACAAATGGTGAATGTCAGTAGTCAATTAAGCTAAGTTAGCTAATCTTTGAAGAGTAATCAAGTCCAAACTTATATTTTTCGGGAGCAACACCTTAAGGCTTAAATTATTCCTTGGCCTTCCAGAAAACAAAATGCTGTTTTCAATTTCGGAATAGAAAGAAAAAATTAAAGTTATACAATAATATTGATCTCATGAAGTGAAGTTTGCATATCAGGATCTCTTTTTTCTTTAAAGAAAATATATATTTGTTGATTTTTTTTTTATAGGAAATCATCCAATGACTTCATTTTTCTACAACCATATGATATCTATCAGCTAAAATGTCATCCAAAGACATTAATCAACTGGCCAGCTCGAACGGTTGAAATGATCATAGAGCTTTGGAGGTTTTTTTTCTCTCGCTACCTCTCGTACCCTTACACGGATCCATTCGACAGTAAGTATAACTTTCGAGGGTGCAAACGAACTAACTAGTAGTAACACGGACGAGCATAATTTATTTCAACAGTCCTAGTTCTGTGGGGCACCGACTGTCCCGCATTCGCACGAAGGAAGACCAGGCGGACATTTTGTACCACCAAACCGGATCAGAAACAGACCAAACCTCGTTCATTCGTTCAAATGTAGTTTTGTAGTTGGACATAAATTTATAGCGCATAAGGATTGGCCTATCACTTTGTACTAGGTGGAAGAACAAGAAGGAGAAAAGTTCGTCTCAGGCCGAGAGCCCGAGATTGAATTGATAATGAAATTGTTATTCATGAAGTTAATTAAAAATTTAAATAAGAACTTAATAAATGTACATATGCACTATCCGGTACACTCTCTCTTTCTCTATCTCACCTACTTGTGTGCTGTGTGCTTCTTCTTTCTTGTGCTGCATTGCATTTGAGCCAGCCAACTTAAAACGTGTGAGTTTGAGCCAATGCTTATTTGAAATGCCAGCCATCTGGTGATGGTGGGAAAAACGGAGAAAATGACGATGGACAATGCAAATAAATGACCGAAACTGATTTCCAGGAGGAGGTGTTTGGCTTTGACTGGCTCAAGGTACTTAATTAGAAACATCGTACGTATGCTTTGCATGTACCCTACTTTACTTGGGCAAATGTGGAACTGTTTTACGTGTCGAGAAAGGAAGAACGACGGAGAAGGGAAGGCCAAGAAAGGATTCGACTGTGTGTGGCATCGGTCTCTCACATCTCTTTCACCCACCCACTCCCTCGATTCGAAAAGGTAATGATTCAGAGAAAATTTCAATGAGAACAGACGTTCCGATGAAATGATTGAACGATTATGTGAGGAAGATTTTGTCATTGTAAGGCCTCATTAGTTAGTAATATAACGTTTGATGACTCCAGTTGAAAATTTCTTTGTTAAATCACTCGTAAATAACTCCAAAATGTTTAATCGATCTTTAGATGTGTTTATGATTTCAAAATTTCAAACCTGCGAAATTGAAGTCACAAATTCTAATAACATAGTTCAGTTGCAGTCATATCGTTCAAAGCTATAAGTGAATCCTTAGAATTCCTTGTAAGTCGCCCATTCTGGAGCGAATGACCGGTGTGGTGAGTTTAGCTCCAGAAAACTCCGGAAGATGTAATATTGAATGTAAACCCTTCCCTTTCCGATCCGTTCCGTTCTTCCGGTCCATCCGCATTAGCACAAATCAGCTCAAATATCTTATCATCCCTTCGAGTGTGAAGCTAGTTGGATGGCTAACAACGAACGGCCACGACAGAAAGGGAAATAATTTTCTATGCAAAATCACAACCTTCCCATCATGGGGTTCATACACATAAGATTTAGCTACCTATCTAGCCTACCATCAAGGAACAATGGTTGCAGCAGTTCTTGACGAGCTAGCTGCCCGAGCTATTTCAAAAGCACACCGAATGAAGAAATCGCACATACTCACATGCATTCATTCACACCAATACAGATGCGAGCGGATGGGTTTGGGAAAAACATACTTTCTTGTTCACTATAGAAAAGGTGGAGAGTAGGAGTCATTATGAGAAAACTATAAATTTATTTTAAATTAAATTAGATGTCGGAGACGAGAAAATTTTGAAAGATTAGAAAAGGAGGGTTTCAAGAAAGTGGCAGACAATGCCCATTTTTAATCACAATGCAGGCTAGGAATATATTGAAGATGATTTTTCTTGAAAAATCAAATTTCTCGAACGCTCATTTGTGGCTTGTGATATAGCTCAGTTGGCAAGTTGGTTGCTTCCTGAGCCGATGTGCATGAGTTCGAGCCCAAGAGTAAACATCGATCACAGTTGTACCGGATAAGTTTGTCAATAACTGTCCGCCAACTGCAACGTTGATATAAAGTCGCAAATGCCATAAAGATGGTAAAACGACTATAATCGAAAAAAAAGAACGCTCATTTGGGTATAAGGTTGTCAGATTTTCCGGTTTTATCCGGATTTTCCCGGATATTTATTATTAAATATATTAAAAGTACCATCCGGCCCAGTTGCCCGGATTTTCTTGGAAAAGCCCAAATATAGCCCAGGTTCATTATCATTCTCATTCATAAATCAAACATTTTCAAAAACTTTTTTTTGTACTTTTTTTTCTTGATTTTTATGAGTGATTCCTAGGTTATGTCCAAATTTGTCTGGATATTGCCCGGAATTCGATCGCAATTTTGAAATATAATGCCCGGATTTTGCCAGGTTTTTTGATAAAATTGGCCGGATTTGTCCGGCCCGGATACGTGCTGAAAAAAATCCGGCAACCATATTATAGTCGTTGAATTTTTATTTTGGCTCGATTAGAAAGGGTTTTTTTTAGAATAAATGTTTAATAAAATTTTCCGGAAAAAAATCAAGTTCTATGTTTTGATTACAGAAATGAGTGTCTAAATTTTTAAAAACATATATTAAAGTTTGTAAATCACAAAGGTCGTTTAATGGAACAATGTTAAGCGCTCTTAAAGAGTAGAGTTATTGGGTAGGAAAGCGCAACGGAAGTCTAAAAATACTTTTCAAGCATCTATACGGGATAGTTTTTGTGAATTTGTCAAGGAGGCTCTTCCCCGTATCATAATAAGATAGTTTATATGAGATAGAAAAACGTAAAGTAAAATTTCAAAAGAACATGTTGAGGCACAAAATTTCTCATTTTCCATAGGATACCAAAAAGAGGGGAAATTTTTTCTCTAGATATTCTGTGTGACGACTTCGAGAAAGAGTTTCAACTAGGTAGATTGCTAAGTATTTGAAGCATTTTACCATGCCAATAATACTTCCAACTATCGTTGGGTTATTTTTCGGTTGTAATCTTTTGTGTGAATAATGGTTTTCGTATAGTTCAGTGAGATCAAGCTAGTATTAAAATATTTAGATAACAATTTCAAACCATTTTCAATTTGTTGAGTGATAACATCAGTTGGTGCTGCTGAATAGAAAATTGCTGTATCATCAGCGAATAGGTGTGCTGTGCCTTGTAATGGTAAGTTACAGGAATGTACTTAAAAAAAAGTAACAGTATACCTTGTGGTACACCAATATCGTTATTTTTCAACAAGCTTTTGGTATTTTCAATCGCTACAAATGGCTATGGTCAGAGTTTTTGAAAGATGATTGGAAAGCACAATGATGCCAATTTTTGGCTAAAAATTACAAATTAAAGTGTTTTCGAAGAGATGTATTTTCCGTTTCATCACAAAAGTATATAGATATTTATGTTCATATTTTTTTAATTTTCTCATTATCATAAAAAAAAATAACACCTACACTAAATGCACTGAATGCAAAATGAAAAGATTGCATGATTTTTGAATTTATAAAAATCATATTTTTCCCAAATGATTCCTAAACAAACTTTGATTTTTTTTCTGCAGTCCATATCATATCCTAGAACCACCAAAAATCTGCATTTTCGATATTTTACTCAAAAGAAACTCAAAACCGTTGATTTGAACAATTAAAGCCGTTCACACTCTTTTTAATACATCTGTAGATTTTCTTCTATCAGAATGGGAGTAGGCTTAATAGCGGCACGTTATCCAAACATACGGGAAAACTGTGCCTAAAATTTAGCGATTTTGCTTCGTGTTTTTCTGGGATTTTGGTGAATATTGCCTGGATTCGTCCGGCGTGTAGTATTTACACTGCCGGCCAAAAGTTTGGGATCACCCGCTAAAAAACATGCAAATTTTGATCGTTCATATCTCAGCCGTCTTAGGACATATTGCAAATCTTCTGATCTCATTCAAAGATAATGAGCAATAGCTATTTCGGAGGTATTTTTCCCATAAATAATGTTTTAGTTTTGCACCTAAAACTTAACCTGAAGTTAGAACATTTTCCAAAAATCGCACTCAATATATGAAGGCTTAGGAATTGTTGTTCTTTCACAAATTCATGAAAAAAAATTATATTTTAAAGTGATAACCATAAAAAAATTACATGAAATTTATTTTTTTTTTTTTTTGAAAATTCACACTTATGATTGTGATTTTTTTATGGATATGGATTTAAAATAAATTTTTTTTAATGAATTTATGAAAAAAACAACAATTCCTAAGCTTTCAAATGCACCCTCCAGATCTGCATTATGATGTTAGATGAGATAGATAGGAATGAGATAAATTTGCATGTTTTTAAAAGAATGATCCCAAACTTTTGGACGATAACTTAAGTGTCTATTTTATCAATTAATAATACATTCTTAAACTTTTGCACACAATTTTTTGATTGTGTTTTGAGAAGTATAGAATAAGGATTCTAATGCAAATCAAATCTTGAAATTTGGTTCACCCTATCGCGAGATGATTGGCTTTGAATATTGAGTGCAATTTTTTGAAAATGTTCTAACTTTAGGTTAAGTTTTAGGTGCAAAACTAAAACATTATTTATAGGAAAAATACCTCCGAAATAGCTATTGCTCATTATCTTTCAAATGAGAACAGAAGATTTGCAATATGTCCTAAGACGGCTGAGATATGAACGATCAAAATTTGCATGTTTTTTAGCGGGTGATCCCAAACTTTTGGCCGGCAGTGTATATTCTCTCACAGAAAAAAAAACGTTTAAGTATACCGCATGAGGGTCAAATAAAACACACAAAGCCGATTTATCCTTATTCGTCCGAAACCTTCCACTTATTAATGTTTATCATCTTCGGGGAGAAAACTTCTTCTCAACTTTTACACACTATTCACAACAAGCGTTTTTCCTAACAACCCCATACATCCACACGAGAATAAAATTTCCGTTTCTGCAGCCACCAGATTACAGCTCTTTTTATTCAGAGCTCTCTAAATTTCTGGAATCTCCGATAGACACTTCTGCACTTCCTTTCAGCTCCCAAATTTATCCACTTCTAGTTGATTCCAGACTGTTTTACGTTCTGAAATCAATTTTTTCTAAAATTCTCGCGAACCGAAAGAAAAACGCGTGCGATTTGCAAAAGTCATCGCCTACTCCATCAGTAACTTTTACGATCAGAACATGATAGCAAAATTATGTCTTATTTTGCCGTAATAGTCTGCTTTATATCAATTAAATGTAAAACAGTGATGAGCAGAGCGATTTTCCAGATTGTATCTAATTATTTTTCATACACTCGGTTAGGTAATAAAATAGATGTATAAACTTACTAGAAAAGACCTTTGTGAGAAAAAATAACAAACTTTGCTATCATGTCTTTTTAAAGAAATTTGCTATCAATACAAAGTTTTGATATCAATTTTCTTACACGAATACTAAAATAATGCCAAAATTCGATTTCTATAAACCTATGTGGTGCCTCATTCGGCCAGCGATTTTAAAAGATGGTTGGGAATCAAAATGTTGCCAAATGTTGGCTGTGAATTATACCTAAAAGTGGAATCATCATTCCCTCAAAACTTGATTTGAAACGTTGGCTGATCGAGGCATCATTAAAGTTTCAAAAAACCAACACTTGACATCATTGAGGTATTCGTATAAGAAAAGTGAAACCAAAATTTATACATTGTACCACCTTCATTTGGGCATAAAGATACTAAATTTATGATACTATTTTTGAATTTTAACAATTTTTAGTACACAGGGCTCAAAATATTCCAATTATACACAATGTACCAATAACAAGGAAATCTAATATTTATTTTAAAAAAAATAAATATTCAAGATCATAAATATAATGAAATGAATAGAATGAAATGAATACATTTCACATGATAAAGAAAGATCAACTATTGTAAATCAACAATGAATTAAATGATTTAAGAAGAAAATATACATAAATGCGACCAACGATGTACGATTTTCAATGTTTATAGTTTATTTTCAGAATATTTTGTTTTAGAATTTTTATATCTTCTTCAAATATGTCCTATTAATGTCACTTTCTCACTTGCACACAATATTACGGTAAGTGAACCTTATTTGCCATTGTAGTAAAATTCAACGTTGTCTGATTTATCTATAAGGTTAAGTTTTTTTAAGTCCGGTCCGGTGATCCACAGAGTATTTCTTTTGGATCAATGATATTTCTATAACAGCAGATCGACTTCGGAAAACAATGATGCTTTCATCGATAACTAAGCATATTTCATTTTTTTAAAGTTTTTTATAAAAAGGTTTAACTTGTTTTAACTTAATCTTTTTCAGCAGTTGAATTTTCACGACTTTCAATGAACCTTACGAAAGTTTTAGGAAAATACTTCTCACAAATCATGAAATTAATTTAATTAATCCTGTTAAGAATGTGTGTTCAATTATTCCAATTTAGACAATATTTGAAGTAAAGTTTCCTCAAATTTTCCATATTACAATCAAGTTTATAATTACGCCATTGGCGTTACAATAATTCGTCATTTCCGGATGATTCAATTCCTTTTCCATTACAGGCAAAGAAACTGAAATCAGGTCTCAAGTGCAAATCATTTTCTGTCCTCCGGAACATTCAACCAGGACGAGAAGTTCGAAAACCCGAGCAAGAACCATTGCCAACTACAACAAGGTGGGACATTGTCCGGCAAACATTCTTACTCATTTCCCATTCCAATTTCTTACCAGTTTCCGCACCTCTTCTTGACGCCCCTTCTTCCTCTCTACTCGCAGCCTTTCGTTTCAATTTTATCTAATTTCGAGATTTGCTTCCCGCCTTCTGATTCTTCATCTGGCCGGCCAGCTCCGTAAACCCTTTCCCGTCCTGAATAATAATATGTAAATCTGTTTATGGGTGTTACCACCCCCTTCCCCCCCCAAAGCCCTTCAACGAATTTCTTCGAAGCCTTTCCCCCATCCCAACCCCTCATCTTACCGCTGATTATGTTCTAAGCAAATGATTTTAGCAGTGAGCGATGCAAATTCACCACCACACCAGGGTTCGTTTCTGTTTCTTGGCTTGGCTTGGCCTGATTTGTTGGCAGCTTTCTAGCCAAACGGTCCTCCTGGAAGTGCCCAAGCTGGAAACTAACTCTAGTCGTCGGTCGTCGAAGGAAACTAGCCTGTGGACGATCCAAAAGTTGGCATCTAATACATTCGGAATTGCTTGGTTAAACCAGAGCTCCCAGTCCGTGCTTCCTCACCTCCAGCTTATTTTACGCCGTGTAGCATCCCGGACAGGCATTCAAATTCAAACTATCACCTAAGAAGAGAAGGACTCTCCTTTTCGAAATCGCCTGGATTTTGCCTGGAATCTGGAGACATCCTCTTAGAACGGACCGACACGAAGGACGACCTTCCCTCCACCCGAAAATGCGGGTTGGAAAGTTTTGTTCTCCTCCAGCTACGACCTCCCACTTACTGATCTCATGTCTCGGACCGAATAAAGTCCTCATCAGGCGGCAGCAGCAAAATCATGCTAAATACATAAAATGTTGTATATTTCGTTGTCTTCCCTGTCCCTGGCCGGGAGTCCGGGAGTTCGGGAGGTTTGTTGTCCTCGACTTGGTCGGTCAGATACCGAATACCTATTAGCATCCTGTATTATTTAAAACTGGTAAACTACTTTACTGCTTGGTGAATGTTAAATTATATTTGGAGCTCTGCTTAGAGCAAATTGTGGGGCAGCACCTCAACCTTCAACCATCACTCCAACCACCCCAAGCCAAGTCAGATCAGCCGAAAGTCCGGTTCCTTGGAAGGTGCCCCTCCTACATCTATTCCTTCTTCTACCATCTTCTGGCGCAGAGATGTGATGCTAGAAATTAGAATTTGGAATGATTTATTATTCAATTAAAACCTCAGCTTTGTCGGGCCTTGGGTGGAGAAAGTTTTGAACAGATTTTTGAAGTGCAGAAGATTGTTTTTATAGAAAGAAATCATATTTCGCAACCGCAAGAAGTGTTCCAAAAACAATAAATTTATATAAAAGCATGACTATACACAGCCAAAATTGACAAAATTGACAAAATTGACAAAATTGACAAAATTGACAAAATTGACAAAATTGACAAAATTGACAAAATTGACAAAATTGACAAAATTGACAAAATTGACAAAATTGACAAAATTGACAAAATTGACAAAATTGACAAAATTGACAAAATTGACAAAATTGACAAAATTTACAAAATTGACAAAATTGACAAAATTGAAAAAATTGACAAAATTGACAAAATTGACAAAATTGACAAAATTGATAAAATTGATAAAATTGACAACATCGACAAAATTGACAAAATTGACAAAATTGACAAAATTGACAAAATTGACAAAATTGACAAAATTGACAAAATTGACAAAATTGACTAAATTGACAAAATTGACAAAATTGACAAAATTGACAAAATTGACAAAATTGACAAAATTGACAAAATTGACAAAATTGACAAAATTGACAAAATTGACAAAATTGACAAAATTGACAAAATTGACAAAATTGATAAAATTGATAAAATTGACAAAATTGACAAAATTGACAAAATTGACAAAATTGACAAAATTTACAAAATTGACAAAATTGACAAAATTGAAAAAATTGACAAAATTGACAAAATTGACAAAATTGACAAAATTGACAAAATTGACAAAATTGACAAAATTGACAAAATTGACAAAATTGACAAAATTGACAAAATTGACAAAATTGACAAAATTGACAAAATTGACAAAATTGACAAAATTGACAAAATTGACAAAATTGATAAAATTGATAAAATTGACAAAATTGACAAAATTGACAAAATTGACAAAATTGACAAAATTTACAAAATTGACAAAATTGACAAAATTGAAAAAAATGACAAAATTGACAAAATTGACAAAATTGACAAAATTGATAAAATTGATAAAATTGACAACATCGACAAAATTGACAAAATTGACAAAATTGACAAAATTGACAAAATTGACAAAATTGACAAAATTGACAAATTGACAAAATTGACAAAATTGACAAAATTGACAAATTGACAAAATTGACAAAATTGACAAAATTGACAAAATTGACAAAATTGACAAAATTGACAAAATTGACAAAATTGACAAAATTGACAAAATTGACAAAATTGACAAAATTGACAAAATTGACAAAATTGACAAAATTGACAAAATTGACAAAATTGACAAAATTGACAAAATTGACAAAATTGACAAAATTGACAAAATTGACAAAATTGACAAAATTGACAAAATTGACAAAATTGACAAAATTGACAAATGACAAAATTGACAAAATTGACAAAATTGACAAAATTGACAAAATTGACAAAATTGACAAAATTGACAAAATTGACAAAATTGACAAAATTGACAAAATTGACAAAATTGACAAAATTGACAAAATTGACAAAATTGACAAAATTGACAAAATTGACAAAATTGACAAAATTGACAAAATTGACAAAATTGACAAAATTGACAAAATTGACAAAATTGACAAAATTGACAAAATTGACAAAATTGACAAAATTGACAAAATTGACAAAATTGACAAAATTGACAAAATTGACAAAATTGACAAAATTGACAAAATTGACAAAATTGACAAAATTGACAAAATTGACAAAATTGACAAAATTGACAAAATTGATAAAATTGATAAAATTGACAAAATTGACAAAATTGACAAAATTGACAAAATTGACAAAATTTACAAAATTGACAAAATTGACAAAATTGAAAAAATTGACAAAATTGACAAAATTGACAAAATTGATAAAATTGATAAAATTGACAACATCGACAAAATTGACAAAATTGACAAAATTGACAAAATTGACAAAATTGACAAAATTGACAAAATTGACAAAATTGACAAAATTGACAAAATTGACAAAATTGACAAAATTGACAAAATTGACAAAATTGACAAAATTGACAAAATTGACAAAATTGACAAAATTGACAAAATTGACAAAATTGACAAAATTGACAAAATTGACAAAATTGACAAAATTGACAAAATTGACAAAATTGACAAAATTGACAAAATTGACAAAATTGACAAAATTGACAAAATTGACAAAATTGACAAAATTGACAAAATTGACAAAATTGACAAAATTGACAAAATTGACAAAATTGACAAAATTGACAAAATTGACAAAATTGACAAAAATGACAAAATTGACAAAATTGACAAAATTGACAAAATTGACAAAATTGACAAAATTGACAAAATTGACAAAATTGATAAAATTGATAAAATTGACAAAATTGACAAAATTGACAAAATTGACAAAATTGACAAAATTTACAAAATTTACAAAATTGACAAAATTGAAAAAATTGACAAAATTGACAAAATTGACAAAATTGACAAAATTGACAAAATTGACAAAATTGACAAAATTGACAAAATTGACAAAATTGACAAAATTGACAAAATTGACAAAATTGACAAAATTGACAAAATTGACAAAATTGACAAAATTGACAAAATTGACAAAATTGACAAAATTGACAAAATTGACAAAATTGACAAAATTGACAAAATTGACAAAATTGACAAAATTGACAAAATTGACAAAATTGACAAAATTGACAAAATTGACAAAATTGATAAAATTGATAAAATTGACAAAATTGACAAAATTGACAAAATTGACAAAATTGACAAAATTTACAAAATTGACAAAATTGACAAAATTGAAAAAATTGACAAAATTGACAAAATTGACAATTGACAAAATTGATAAAATTGATAAAATTGACAACAAAATTGACAAAATTGACAAAATTGACAAAATTGACAAAATTGACAAAATTGACAAAATTGACAAAATTGACAAAATTGACAAAATTGACAAAATTGACAAAATTGACAAAATTGACAAAATTGACAAAATTGACAAAATTGACAAAATTGACAAAATTGACAAAATTGACAAAATTGACAAAATTGACAAAATTGACAAAATTGACAAAATTGACAAAATTGACAAAATTGACAAAATTGACAAAATTGACAAAATTGACAAAATTGACAAAATTGACAAAATTGACAAAATTGACAAAATTGACAAAATTGACAAAATTGACAAAATTGACAAAATTGACAAAATTGACAAAATTGACAAAATTGACAAAATTGACAAAATTGACAAAATTGACAAAATTGACAAAATTGACAAAATTGACAAAATTGACAAAATTGACAAAATTGACAAAATTGACAAAATTGACAAAATTGACAAAATTGACAAAATTGACAAAATTGACAAAATTGACAAAATTGACAAAATTGACAAAATTGACAAAATTGACAAAATTGACAAAATTGACAAAATTGACAAAATTGACAAAATTGACAAAATTGACAAAATTGACAAAATTGACAAAATTGACAAAATTGACAAAATTGACAAAATTGACAAAATTGACAAAATTGACAAAATTGACAAAATTGACAAAATTGACAAAATTGACAAAATTGACAAAATTGACAAAATTGACAAAATTGACAAAATTGACAAAATTGACAAAATTGACAAAATTGACAAAATTGACAAAATTGACAAAATTGACAAAATTGACAAAATTGACAAAATTGACAAAATTGACAAAATTGACAAAATTGACAAAATTGACAAAATTGACAAAATTGACAAAATTGACAAAATTGACAAAATTGACAAAATTGACAAAATTGACAAAATTGACAAAATTGACAAAATTGACAAAATTGACAAAATTGACAAAATTGACAAAATTGACAAAATTGACAAAATTGACAAAATTGACAAAATTGACAAAATTGACAAAATTGACAAAATTGACAAAATTGACAAAATTGACAAAATTGACAAAATTGACAAAATTGACAAAATTGACAAAATTGACAAAATTGACAAAATTGACAAAATTGACAAAATTGACAAAATTGACAAAATTGACAAAATTGACAAAATTGACAAAATTGACAAAATTGACAAAATTGACAAAATTGACAAAATTGACAAAATTGACAAAATTGACAAAATTGACAAAATTGACAAAATTGACAAAATTGACAAAATTGACAAAATTGACAAAATTGACAAAATTGACAAAATTGACAAAATTGACAAAATTGACAAAATTGACAAAATTGACAAAATTGACAAAATTGACAAAATTGACAAAATTGACAAAATTGACAAAATTGACAAAATTGACAAAATTGACAAAATTGACAAAATTGACAAAATTGACAAAATTGACAAAATTGACAAAATTGACAAAATTGACAAAATTGACAAAATTGACAAAATTGACAAAATTGACAAAATTGACAAAATTGACAAAATTGACAAAATTGACAAAATTGACAAAATTGACAAGATTGACAAAATTGACAAAATTGACAAAATTGACAAAATTGACAAAATTGACAAAATTGACAAAATTGACAAAATTGACAAAATTGACAAAATTGACAAAATTGACAAAATTGACAAAATTGACAAAATTGACAAAATTGACAAAATTGACAAAATTGACAAAATTGACAAAATTGACAAAATTGACAAAATTGACAAAATTGACAAAATTGACAAAATTGACAAAATTGACAAAATTGACAAAATTGACAAAATTGACAAAATTGACAAAATTGACAAAATTGACAAAATTGACAAAATTGACAAAATTGACAAAATTGACAAAATTGACAAAATTGAAAAAATTGACAAAATTGACAAAATTGACAAAATTGACAAAATTGACAAAATTGACAAAATTGACAAAATTGACAAAATTGACAAAATTGACAAAATTGACAAAATTGACAAAATTGTCAAAATTTTCGAAATTGTCAAAATTGTCAAAATTGTCAAAATTGTCAAAATTGTCAAAATTGTCAAAATTGTCAAAATTGTCAAAATTGTCAAAATTGTAAAAATTGTCAAAATTGTCAGAATTGTCAAAATTGTCCAAATTGTCAAAATTGTCAAAATTTTCAAAATTGTCAAAATTGTCAAAATTGTCAAAATTGTCAAAATTGTCAAAATTGTCAAAATTGTCAAAATTGTCAAAATTGTCAAAATTGTCAAAATTGTCAAAATTGTTTGTTTGTTTTGTTTATTTTTATAGAGACTTTAAATTTAGAATTCATTCGCCTCTTAAATTGTCAAAATTGTCAAAATTGTCAAAATTGTCAAAATTGTCAAAATTGTCAAAATTGTCAAAATTGTCAAAATTGTCAAAATTATCAAAATTGTAAAAATTGTCAAAATTGACAAAATTGTCAAGGCAAAATTCTCAAAATTCTCAAAATTGTCAAAATTCTCAAAATTGTCAAAATTCTCAAAATTGTCAATTTTAGTTAAAAATAAACTCATTACATTTTGAAAACCAATAAAAGTCACTATAAACTTGATTTTAAAAGAAATTGTTTGATTTCAAAAAAACTTTCAAATTTCTACTATTCATAATAAATAGAATAAAATTTCAAAAGAAGAAAATTTAGGTCAACTTCAACATTAATATATTTCAAACCCAAAATAGAACTAAGCACTTAACATGGATTATTTTTTAATCTCTGTGTTCTACATGTTCTAGTTCTAATTTTATTTGATTGGACTTAAGATCTCATCAAAAAATGGTTCGATTTTGACTTAATTTCAAACAGTTCTGGCCGTTTGACAAATGTTAGACCACACATGGGGTCAGGCGCGGATCTAGAGATTGCTCTTAGGGGGGGGGGGGGGGGGGATGGGCAGCAGCATGTAAATAATGTTGAAGATAAGCTAATAAAGAAATGTTTGTTCAAAGAATTCTGTTTGGCAAAATTTAGCAACTCGCCGTCTATTGCATTTTCTGACAGCGTGGAATTTCAAGTTTATATGTTCCAAAAGTTGGAACGATACATGAATTGCGATATTTTTGAAGTTAAGGGAGACTCGATCCTTTATTGAAAGATACTTGATCCTTCATTCCGGGTCCCTAGTCCAAAATCAAACATAATTTCAAAAAAGAATGTAAATTGACTATTTTGGTCATGTTTTTCTCTTTTCACAATTTATATGTAAATGTCAAAAAAGAAAATTCCAAAACTATGTCTCAACCCTAGTGTCATTGCATACTTTAAGGCGCTATTTTCAGAATTTTAGAAAAATCAACTTTCTTAGCCCTTTTTTGCCAGACAATTATTGTATACATATCAGTTATTGGATGAACAATCGTAATCTTGTAATCAGCAATGATCAAGATCTATTTAGATGAAAAAATATCTTTTTTAACTCTAGGGATCAACATAATCAACATTTTAAAAAAAATTATCTGAAAAATGTTGAATGGTATTGTGAAGTTTATATTACACTCTAACGATTTATGTGTCGGAATTTATATTTATGTTTTAATTTTTTCATTTCAGAAACTTCTTTAATTTAAAGTGATAAATAAAGATCTTCAAGTCGCGTTTTGTGAATGTTTTAAAAAAAAGTTTAATAACTCTAAAATATACTTTGTTTAAAAATTTTTGAGCTTAAAGCATAGTTGTTTTGCTCCATTCAGCACAGTTTTCTTGAATATTTGATCCATGTAAGTCATTCTCCCCTACTCTTTTAAAAATTTATCTGGTGTGACTTAAAAATTTAGACGAATTTTGTTTGATAAGTGCGATTTTAACACCACTTTTTTAGATTTTTTGTGGTCATTATCTAAAAAAATTTCAAAAAAAAAATTATCCTTATGTGCAACGTATAGCTCCTAACTTTAGCTTTCTTGGACACTAAGCGAGCATTCCATAGCTGATCTACAGTATTTTCCCCGAACCAGGTTTTTTCGGATTTTTTTTCTTTGACTTTAAATTACGGAAAACTAAAGTGTTGTGCTGAGTTTTGTCTGAGAAACAAATTGGAGTTACATTACGAGGTTGTAAATTTTGGTAACAATCGGTTGGGAAACAAGAGAGAGAGATATTGGTTGAAGTCATGAGTGTCAAATTTACATCACAGGGACTGTAAACGGTACAAATTTTAGGGATGGATGATGGTTAATCAGTTTTTAACAATTTTTAGAGGATTTTTGTGTGTTTTCATCCCTGGAAGATGATTCCTGCTGTTTTAAAGCAGTTCTTTCTTATTTTCTCAGCCGGATGTCAACTTGAATTTTATTTTATGATTACAAAGTTCAGAACATAAGCTTTGACAAGTTGAAAATATCACATAAATAAGTGAATATTTTTTTTGTTTATTTGATTTTAGTTTAAATCGAACAATGGAATCAACTTTAAAACAGAATATAATTTGAAATACATACCTGATTCTTGCACACTTATAATTCCGAGCCATATTTTTTTTACTACCCTAACTTTCTGATCGTAAAATTCGTTTCAAGATTGCATTCAAAGCATTATATTTGGATAACAAAAAGCAAAAATGATTATGTGACTGTCATTTGGTTTTCGAATCATTTAAGAAAAAATACAGCAAATTGAGTTGATTTTAATGTTAAAACGTAAAATTCCGAATTCAGTTCCTTTCTTTGGACATTGAAGAATCTAGGGACAATTTTTATTTAAATTTTGTATAGAAAGTTAGAAAATATGATAGTTGCTTGAAAAAATTCGTTTAGTATTGTATTTTGGACTCATAATGAGCTATGCAGTGTTTTAAAAAACTTAAAAATAAATAAATATGGTACATGTTAGTTTTCACTCTATCTAAATTTTAATAATAGATGGTGCTGCAAACTTTTCCGCTTCATATTTTCAATTCAAAACTAATAAATTTACTACAATTTATGTATTGATTTTTATCCCAAATCTCATTTTTTTCCATTTAAAATTTTTTCCGAGCATTTTTATCCCCGTCGGAAGCACACAACGAACATCGAAAGTCAAGTTTCAATTGTGAAAACCGACCTCTGTGTGCCCCTCATATGCAATGCATGGCAAATTTGACCGTACCGAGGTGGGTAGTTGGTAGAATGAGCGGCGAGCGTCTACTTCCATCAACCAAGTTGAGATTGACAAAAAACAGAGGCATCATCCCCCCACGAATCACCCCCGCCGGAAAAAAAGGAAACCCAAAACCTTTCAGATTCGATATTCTCGCGAGTGCAATTTCGGCGATTGATTGATTTTTATCGCAAATGAAATAAACGCGCGAATAAAAATCCTCATTCCGGGTGCCCTGAGTTGGGTTTGCTCGGTTCTTCCGTCATCCATGTGTTCGCGAAAAGCGAAATTTGGGGGTTGCTTGGTGGGCTCACAGTAGAGATGGGACAGAAAAAAACCGATGCTGCCCATCGGCCAAGCCATTCAACTGACGACCACCGGTCGATTTTGTTCCTTACTCGTGGTGCTCCTTTTTGAATTTTCTCCAGTGATGTGTGCTGATGCTGAGCGTTTTTTTGTGCTCCTTTCGCGTTGGTGCTCCTCTTCATTTTTATTTGGTGTTGTGTGCACCAACTTTCCATATGAAATTGATGTGGAAAACCGTTCTGCGTCTGTTTGGCGAATTGGTTGCGAACTGGCCTCGTTGCCTTTTTCTCGTTCTGTTCGTCCGAGAAAGGAAAAAGAGTAGAATCAGTCCCGAAATGAAGGGCATTATTTGGTGGAAAATTTTCTGTTGGGCCTAATGAAAAAAATCAACACCGAAATTATCGCGCACACATCGTGTGTATGCATTTGGGTCCCTCCTGGTGAGTGTTTGCTCAGGCTTTTTCCATTTCGCCGTTTCTATCTCGTGTAGGTCGTTTTTTTGAATTTTTTTTTTTTCATCTTCGTCGTTGGTTTTGCCTCCAGGAGAATGCGTATGTTGAATGAGATTTTATTTTCGTTTCCAAAGGAATGGGGGGATGATTGGGGGTGTAACACTGGTCCTGCTTGATGGGCTTTCGGATCGCATCAGCTTCATCGGGCCTCGGCCACGACAAACGGAATCAAGTGGGTGAGAGAATGAGAAACTGCACTGTCAGAAAATGTACTGCCATTTCCGGCTAACTTTTTTTTTCTCTTCCTACGTTGCTTTCTAGTGGCTTCACTTGGAAAAACATACAACGGGGATGAAAATCGCTTGGCACTGTGCTGATGCGACTTTGGTTCGTTTTTTTCTTCTCATTCTGCAGTGGGTGGCTCTCGACTGGGTTGGTGCATTTTTCCCTCGGCGGCGATGAGATTTCGAGGATCCCGACGATCTGCGAGGCGCGTGAGGATAAAGTCGGGTTTGTTTATAAATGAAGTTCCCCCACCCTGAGTCGAGGCGCTTCTTATAATGGAAATCGGTCTCGAAAGAGCCCCCATTTTTTATGGCGAGTGCAGTTTTTTTTCCTGTGTGTCCTCGTCCTCGAGTGAAAAATCGACTTCGATCCAGAATTTGACGGAATGAGGCGCGATTCCCTTTCACATGTGGTGCGTCCAGTAGCAGCAGTCAGTTCCCGATGCGGTTCGAGGACATTTGGCATTATGTTTTTCGGCCAGCCGATGAGTTGGATATGTGCACGGAACCCCCGAAATTATTCTTCAGAAGCCGAAGGCGGGAGTGAGATCGAATCCTCATCCTCAAAGAAGGATTTTTTTTTTCGTTTCTGATTTGCAGCGTCCGCGGATGCAAATTCGAACGTCGATTCTTCATTTTATCTACAGTACCGTTCATAATTGTATAGAAATCGGAAGCAAGGGCACTGTCACTTCGACTTTGAACTACCATAACTTTTTACTCTGATGATACTTTTTGATCAAATTTTTTGCGTTAGATAGACTAACTATAACACTATTATATCACAAAATTTGAGCTTTCTGGAGTTTGTGTGGCCTGAGAAACAGTAATTCTACGAAAATCGGACTTTTTGGACTTTTCTCATTCAAACTGCAATATCTCTGAAATTACGCAACATTTTTTATTGAAATTTGCAGAGTGATTGATGAAATATAAAACTAGCATGTCTGAAGTTTTCATAAAGTTCTATCGATGAGATCAAAAGTTACGCGAGGTGCAATATTTCAGGCATGAACCTTGAAATGCGATTTTTATAGAATTTTGGACGTTTATTTTCATAGAAAAATCACATTCTCTGTTTAACAACCAGTAAACGTATTTCAACCGAAAAATCACAACAATATCGCGAGATTCTGATTTCAAAACACAAATGGACCATTTATTCCATTTTTTCTTTCCTTCATTGCTTTTGCCAGACATATTTTGTCTGATTGGTGGAGGAAACGATATTGTTCTCATGAATCGTCCGAAATTCTATAGAAAACGCATTTCAAGGTTCATGCCTGAAATATTGAACCTCGCGAAACTTTTGATCTCATTGATAGAACTTTTCAAAAACTTCAGACATGCCCCAGCTAACATGAAATCGTAATAGAAATGATAATCCAAATCGAATATTAAGACATTTTCAATAACTATCGTAAACACGTTGGTATTGAGTGATTTTCTATCATTCATTTACGACCAGCTTTGCTCGAAAAAAGTTGAATCGGATAGCAGTTTAGTCAACTCGTAATTATGTTTCCAAAAAGTTGAGAATATGCTAATTCGACATTTACGATTTGAGTGAACTGATTTACGATAAATGGGCGGGCCTTCAATTGACACTCTCTCCGGTTTCTTCCTTTGGCCGGTTTGTAAAAAGAAAATCTCACCTATAGAGCTATAGCGAGGACCAAACCAACTGATGAGTTGGCATCGTGGTAAGATACCGGACTATGAACTCGGAGGACTTTAGTTCAAATCTCTGTCGAGGAATTTTTTTTCGTTTATTTTGCTTTTTGTTGGAAATCGAATCGTTGGAATCTTGTCATTGTAGATATATCGCCTCCACTTTTGTAGCTATATGCTTGTTTGGTAAGTTTAATACAATCTTTTTATCTGGTATATTTGTTTGAATAATTCTGTTGTTCCTGCGTTATACCTTCACAAATGTTTGCTGGGGCTAGCTTCATATTTCAACAATCACTCTGCAAAATTTCAATAAAAAAAGTTGCGTAGTTTAAGAGATATTGCAGTCTGAATGAGAAAAGTCCAAAAAGTCCGATTTTCGTAGAATTACTGTTTCTCAGGCCACACAAACTCCAGAAAGCTCAAATTTTGTGATATAATAGTGTTATAGTTAGTCTATCTAACGCAAAAAAATTGAACTAAAAATATCATCAGAGTTAAAAGTTATGGAAGTTCAAAGTCGAAGTGACAGCGCGCTTGCTTCCAATTTCTATACAATTATGAACGGTACTGTATGTCTCATTTTGCTGGTTGTTTGTTTATTGAATTATTAAATTCCAGTCTACCACGCCTAAACCTTTACAATATCGATGGAACTTTTACATTATAAAGATAACCGTTTTGTCTTATTTAAGTCAGAAGAAAAAAATCAATTAAAAAAGGAAAAACCATCCTCAAATAATTAAATCTAAAGTAACATGAACCTAACTTGCTTTGAACCCATCAAAAAAGTTTTGGTGAAACTTTGACAATTCTTTCAGTGTCAAATTTTGACAATTCTGAAAATTTGTACCATATTAACAATTTTGTCAATTTTGTCAATTTTGTCAATTTTGTCAATTTTGTCAATTTTGTCAATTTTGTCAATTTTGTCAATTTTGTCAATTTTGTCAATTTTGTTAATTTTGTCAATTTTGTCAATTTTGTCAATTTTGTCAATTTTGTCAATTTTTTCAATTTTGTCAATTTTGTTAATTTTGTCAATTTTGTCAATTTTGTCAATTTTGTCAATTTTGTCAATTTTGTCAATTTTGTCAATTTTGTCAATTTTGTCAATTTTGTCAATTTTGTCAATTTTGTCAATTTTGTCAATTTTGTCAATTTTGTCAATTTTGTCAATTTGTCAATTTTGTCAATTTTGTCAATTTTGTCAATTTTGTCAATTTTGTCAATTTTGTCAATTTTGTCAATTTTGTCAATTTTGTCAATTTTGTCAAATTTGTCAATGTTGTCAATTTTGTCAATTTTGTCAATTTTGTCAATTTTGTCAATTTTGTCAATTTTGTCAATTTTGTCAATTTTGTCAATTTTGTCAATTTTGTCAATTTTGTCAATTTTGTCAATTTTGTCAATTTTGTCAATTTTGTCAATTTTGTCAATTTTGTCAATTTTGTCAATTTTGTCAATTTTGTCAATTTTGTCAATTTTGTCAATTTTGTCAATTTTGTCAATTTTGTCAATTTTGTCAATTTTGTCAATTTTGTCAATTTTGTCAATTTTGTCAATTTTGTCAATTTTGTCAATTTTGTCAATTTTGTCAATTTTGTCAATTTTGTCAATTTTGTCAATTTTGTCAATTTTGTCAATTTTGTCAATTTTGTCAATTTTGTCAATTTTGTCAATTTTGTCAATTTTGTCAATTTTGTCAATTTTGTCAATTTTGTCAATTTTGTCAATTTTGCCAATTTTGTCAATTTTGTCAATTTTGTCAATTTTGTCAATTTTGTCAATTTTGTCAATTTTGTCAATTTTGTCAATTTTGTCAATTTTGTCAATTTTGTCAATTTTGTCAATTTTGTCAATTTTGTCAATTTTGTCAATTTTGTCAATTTTGTCAATTTTGACAATTTTGACAATTTTGACAATTTTGACAATTTTGACAATTTTGACAATTTTGACAATTTTGACAATTTTGACAATTTTGACAATTTTGACAATTTTGACAATTTTGACAATTTTGAAAATTTTGACAATTTTGACAATTTTGACAATTTTGACAATTTTGACAATTTTGACAATTTTGACAATTTTGACAATTTTGACAATTTTGACAATTTTGACAATTTTGACAATTTTGACAATTTTGAAAATTTTGACAATTTTGACAATTTTGAATATTTTGACAATTTTGACAATTTTGACAATTTTGATAATTTTGACAATTTTGACAATTTTGACAATTTTGACAATTTTGACAATTTTGACAATTTTGACAATTTTGACAATTTTGAAAATTTTGACAATTTTGACAATTTTGACAATTTTGACAATTTTGACAATTTTAACAATTTTGACAATTTTGACAATTTTGACAATTTTGACAATTTTGACAATTTTGACAATTTTGACAATTTTGACAATTTTGACAATTTTGACAATTTTGACAATTTTGACAATTTTGACAATTTTGACAATTTTGACAATTTTGACAATTTTGACAATTTTGACAATTTTGACAAATTTGACAAATTTGACAAATTTGACAATTTTGACAATTTTAACAATTTTGACAATTTTGACAATTTTGACAATTTTGACAATTCTGACAATTTTGACAATTTTGACAATTTTGACAATTTTGACAATTTTGACAATTTTGACAATTTTGACAATTTTGACAATTTTGACAATTTTGACAATTTTGACAATTTTGACAATTTTGACAATTTTGACAATTTTGACAATTTTGACAATTTTGACAATTTTGACAATTTTGACAATTTTGACAATTTTGTCAATTTTGACAATTTTGACAATTTTGACAATTTTGACAATTTTGACAATTTTGACAATTTTGACAATTTTGACAATTTTGACAATTTTGACAATTTTGACAATTTTGACAATTTTGACAATTTTGACAATTTTGACAATTTTGACAATTTTGACAATTTTGACAATTTTGACAATTTTGACAATTTTGACAATTTTGACAATTTTGACAATTTTGACAATTTTGACAATTTTGACAATTTTGACAATTTTGACAATTTTGACAATTTTGACAATTTTGACAATTTTGACAATTTTGACAATTTTGACAATTTTGACAATTTTGACAATTTTGACAATTTTGACAATTTTGACAAATTTGACAATTTTGACAATTTTGACAATTTTGACAATTTTGACAATTTTGACAATTTTGACAATTTTGACAATTTTGACAATTTTGACAATTTTGACAATTTTGACAATTTTGACAATTTTGACAATTTTGACAATTTTGACAATTTTGACAATTTTGTCAAATTTGTCAATGTTGTCAATTTTGTCAATTTTGTCAATTTTGTCAAATTTGTCAATGTTGTCAATTTTGTCAATTTTGTCAATTTTGTCAATTTTGTCAATTTTGTCAATTTTGTCAATTTTGTCAATTTTGTTAATTTTGTCAATTTTGTCAATTTTGTCAATTTTGTCAATTTTGTCAATTTTTTCAATTTTGTCAATTTTGTTAATTTTGTCAATTTTGTCAATTTTGTCAATTTTGTCAATTTTGTCAATTTTGTCAATTTTGTCAATTTTGTCAATTTTGTCAATTTTGTCAATTTTGTCAATTTTGTCAATTTTGTCAATTTTGTCAATTTTGTCAATTTTGTCAATTTTGTCAATTTTGTCAATTTGTCAATTTTGTCAATTTTGTCAATTTTGTCAATTTTGGCAATTTTGTCAATTTTGTCAATTTTGTCAATTTTGTCAATTTTGTCAATTTTGTCAAATTTGTCAATGTTGTCAATTTTGTCAATTTTGTCAATTTTGTCAATTTTGTCAATTTTGTCAATTTTGTCAATTTTGTCAATTTTGTCAATTTTGTCAATTTTGTCAATTTTGTCAATTTTGTCAATTTTGTCAATTTTGTCAATTTTGTCAATTTTGTCAATTTTGTCAATTTTGTCAATTTTGTCAATTTTGTCAATTTTGTCAATTTTGTCAATTTTGTCAATTTTGTCAATTTTGTCAATTTTGTCAATTTTGTCAATTTTGTCAATTTTGTCAATTTTGTCAATTTTGTCAATTTTGTCAATTTTGTCAATTTTGTCAATTTTGTCAATTTTGTCAATTTTGTCAATTTTGTCAATTTTGTCAATTTTGTCAATTTTGTCAATTTTGTCAATTTTGTCAATTTTGTCAATTTTGTCAATTTTGTCAATTTTGTCAATTTTGTCAATTTTGTCAATTTTGCCAATTTTGTCAATTTTGTCAATTTTGTCAATTTTGTCAATTTTGTCAATTTTGTCAATTTTGTCAATTTTGTCAATTTTGTCAATTTTGTCAATTTTGTCAATTTTGTCAATTTTGTCAATTTTGTCAATTTTGTCAATTTTGTCAATTTTGTCAATTTTGACAATTTTGACAATTTTGACAATTTTGACAATTTTGACAATTTTGACAATTTTGACAATTTTGACAATTTTGACAATTTTGACAATTTTGACAATTTTGACAATTTTGACAATTTTGAAAATTTTGACAATTTTGACAATTTTGACAATTTTGACAATTTTGACAATTTTGACAATTTTGACAATTTTGACAATTTTGACAATTTTGACAATTTTGACAATTTTGAAAATTTTGACAATTTTGACAATTTTGAATATTTTGACAATTTTGACAATTTTGACAATTTTGATAATTTTGACAATTTTGACAATTTTGACAATTTTGACAATTTTGACAATTTTGACAATTTTGACAATTTTGACAATTTTGACAATTTTGAAAATTTTGACAATTTTGACAATTTTGACAATTTTGACAATTTTGACAATTTTAACAATTTTGAAAATTTTGACAATTTTGACAATTTTGACAATTTTGACAATTTTGACAATTTTGACAATTTTGACAATTTTGACAATTTTGACAATTTTGACAATTTTGACAATTTTGACAATTTTGACAATTTTGACAATTTTGACAAATTTGACAAATTTGACAAATTTGACAATTTTGACAATTTTAACAATTTTGACAATTTTGACAATTTTGACAATTTTGACAATTCTGACAATTTTGACAATTTTGACAATTTTGACAATTTTGACAATTTTGACAATTTTGACAATTTTGACAATTTTGACAATTTTGACAATTTTGACAATTTTGACAATTTTGACAATTTTGACAATTTTGACAATTTTGACAATTTTGACAATTTTGACAATTTTGACAATTTTGACAATTTTGACAATTTTGACAATTTTGACAATTTTGACAATTTTGACAATTTTGACAATTTTGACAATTTTGACAATTTTGACAATTTTGACAATTTTGACAATTTTGACAATTTTGACAATTTTGACAATTTTGACAATTTTGACAATTTTGACAATTTTGACAATTTTGACAATTTTGACAATTTTGACAATTTTGACAATTTTGACAATTTTGACAATTTTGACAATTTTGACAATTTTGACAATTTTGACAATTTTGACAATTTTGACAATTTTGACAATTTTGACAATTTTGACAATTTTGACAATTTTGACAATTTTGACAATTTTGACAATTTTGACAATTTTGACAATTTTGACAATTTTGACAATTTTGACAATTTTGACAATTTTGACAAATTTGACAATTTTGACAATTTTGACAATTTTGACAATTTTGACAATTTTGACAATTTTGACAATTTTGACAATTTTGACAATTTTGACAATTTTGACAATTTTGACAATTTTGACAATTTTGACAATTTTGACAATTTTGACAATTTTGTCAATTTTGTCAACTTTGTCAATTTTTTCAATTTTGTCAATTTTGTCAATTTTGTCAATGTGGTCAATTTTGTCAATTTGGTCAATTTTGTCAATTTTGACAATTTTGACAATTTTGACAATTTTGACAATTTTGACAATTTTGACAATTTTGACAATTTTGACAATTTTGACAATTTTGACAATTTTGACAATTTTGACAATTTTGACAATTTTGACAATTTTGACAATTTTGACAATTTTGACAATTTTGACAATTTTGACAATTTTGACAATTTTGACAATTTTGACAATTTTGACAATTTTGACAATTTTGACAATTTTGACAATTTTGACAATTTTGACAATTTTGACAATTTTGACAATTTTGACAATTTTGACAATTTTGACAATTTTGACAATTTTGACAATTTTGACAATTTTGACAATTTTGACAATTTTGACAATTTTGACAATTTTGACAATTTTGACAATTTTGACAATTTTGACAATTTTGACAATTTTGACAATTTTGACAATTTTGACAATTTTGACAATTTTGACAATTTTGACAATTTTGACAATTTTGACAATTTTGACAATTTTGACAATTTTGACAATTTTGACAATTTTGACAAATTTGACAATTTTGACAATTTTGACAATTTTGACAATTTTGACAATTTTGACAAATTTGACAATTTTGACAATTTTGACAATTTTGACAATTTTGACAATTTTGACAATTTTGACAATTTTGACAATTTTGACAATTTTGACAATTTTGACAATTTTGACAATTTTGACAATTTTGACAATTTTGACAATTTTGACAATTCTGACAATTTTGACAATTTTGACAATTTTGACAATTTTGACAATTTTGACACTTTTGACAATTTTGACAATTTTGACAATTTTGACAATTTTGACAATTTTGACAATTTTGACAATTTTGACAATTTTGACAATTTTGACAATTTTGACAATTTTGACAATTTTGACAATTTTGACAATTTTGACAATTTTGACAATTTTGACAATTTTGACAATTTTGACAATTTTGACAATTTTGACAATTTTGACAATTTTGACAATTTTGACAATTTTGACAATTTTGACAATTTTGACAATTTTGACAATTTTGACAATTTTGACAATTTT
The DNA here is from genome assembly GCF_029784155.1 of Uranotaenia lowii. Taxonomy (NCBI): domain Eukaryota; kingdom Metazoa; phylum Arthropoda; class Insecta; order Diptera; family Culicidae; genus Uranotaenia; species Uranotaenia lowii. The sequence continues at coordinate 431,519,552 of NC_073692.1, forward strand.
GACAATTTTGACAATTTTGACAATTTTGACAATTTTGAAAATTTTGACAATTTTGACAAATTTGACAATTTTGAAAATTTTGACAATTTTGACAATTTTGACAATTTTGACAATTTTGACAATTTTGACAATTTTGACAATTTTGACAATTTTGACAATTTTGACAATTTTGACAATTTTGACAATTTTGACAATTTTGACAATTTTGTCAATTTTGTCAAGTTTGTCAATTTTTCAATTTTGTCAATTTTGTCAATTTTGTCAATTTGGTCAATTTTGTCAATTTTGTCAATTTGTCAATTTTGTCAATTTTGACAATTTTGACAATGACAATTTTGACAATTTTGACAATTTTGACAATTTTGACAATTTTGACAATTTTGACAATTTTGACAATTTTGACAATTTTGACAATTTTGACAATTTTGACAATTTTGACAATTTTGACACTTTTGACAATTTTGACAATTTTGACAATTTTGACAATTTTGACAATTTTGACAATTTTGACAATTTTGACAATTTTGACAATTTTGACAATTTTGACAATTTTGACAATTTTGACAATTTTGACAATTTTGACAATTTTGACAATTTTGACAATTTTGACAATTTTGACAATTTTGACAATTTTGACAATTTTGAGAATTTTGAGAATTTTGACAATTTTGACAATTTTGACAATTTTGACAATTTTGACAATTTTGACAATTTTGACAATTTTGACAATTTTGACAATTTTGACAATTTTGACAATTTTGACAATTTTGACAATTTTGACAATTTTGACAATTTTGACAATTTTGACAATTTTGACAATTTTGACAATTTTGACAATTTTGACAATTTTGACAATTTTGAAAATTTTTACAATTTTGACAATTTTGACAATTTTGAAAATTTTGACAATTTTGACAATTTTGACAATTTTGACAATTTTGACAATTTTGACAATTTTGACAATTTTGACAATTTTGACAATTTTGACAATTTTGACAATTTTGACAATTTTGACAATTTTGACAATTTTGACAATTTTGACAATTTTGACAATTTTGACAATTTTGACAATTTTGACAATTTTGACAATTTTGACAATTTTGACAATTTTGACAATTTTGACAATTTTGACAATTTTGACAATTTTGACAATTTTGACAATTTTGACAATTTTGACAATTTTGACAATTTTGACAATTTTGACAATTTTGACAATTTTGACAATTTTGACAATTTCGACAATTTTGACAATTTTGACAATTTTGACAATTTTGACAATTTTGACAATTTCGACAATTTTGACTATTTTGACAATTTTGACAATTTTGACAATTTTGACAATTTTGACAATTTTGACAATTTTGACAATTTTGACAATTTTGTCTTTGTGAACGTTTTTGTTGGAGCCTCTAACGATATAATTTTTTTTGCACTATTCTTTGGTTAACTGGGGTTGCACACTGTTATTATTGATTGCATTTTTATTCCTTCGCTGTTTTTATTAATCGTAAATAATTTTTTTTGCACAAACTCAACAAACCATGCCCAAATTACCAGTTACCATTGAAGAACTATAATTACTCGAATCGAACAGTTGTTCAAGATTCACAGGAGCAAATCAGCAACAATCAACCCCTTGCCTTAATGTGGTGGGTAAGTTTGTCTGGACAAAAATAACAGCAAAAAACAACATTATAATTACATTCTTCCGAACGCCTACAGTCCCCATATTTTTTTTATTGCTCGCTTGCTCGTGCTAGTCCTGCGAATTGGTGCGATGTTAGGTTAGGAGTGTTGTTCGGCTGGGTGAACGATGTTCCGTGCCCATTTCATCAACCCGTCCGAAGCGCTCGTCCTTCCACCTTCCACTTCTAGCCTTCCATCCTTTTTTCTACGCTCTCTCGGACAGCAGACGCTATTTCCGCGAGGCGAGCCATCATTAAGTACATAAACGACGTTGAAATTTAATTTTCATAATTACTGAATGACGTCACCCTCCTCATTATTAGAAATTCAAATTATAATATCGAATTATGAATCGTCGTCGTCGTCGTCGTCGTCCGTGAGTGAGTGAGCCCTTCGGGGGTTCGCGACGCCTTTTTTCGACCCTGGCTGGCTGGCTGTTTGGCTGATTGAGTGCTTGCTATCGAAATGTGCGTCTCCGACATCTGGCGCGGATGAAAAGGGTGAAAGATATTTATTTCGGCGTAGGTCCAACGTAGGCAGAATTACATCGAAGCAAGGATACAAGCGGGCGAGCCAAAAAGGCAACATCAAAATGCATCCGAAAAAAAAAACGGAAAAGCGAGAATATGAATGGTTGGTCACCACCATGCGATATGTGTGTTGTGCGATTGATTATGTACATAGGTATATTTAGCTACATATATGGAAGGACGAAAACTGTTGATGAATTGATAGAGCGTAAAGTGAGTAAAGTGAGGACCTTGAAGCGAAGGTGGATGTTTGCAATTCGCTGATTCGAATGAGAAATATCATTAGGGGTTTGATGAGGCGTCGATTCGGTTTATTCGATTGCCTTCAGGAAAGGGTGCTCGTTCGTTCAGGTTGTTGGTGATATCTGTTTGAGCAGTCGTTAATTTTATTTGTTATTTGTTGGACGTTTAACGATGTTAGCCAGAATCATACTCCTTGGTGTTGATATAACAGCTAAAAACTCATTTTGATAAGTTTTGATCAAAAAATCTGGTAATTTTGAAAGACCTTGTATTACAAACCAAGAAGAGAAACGATCTTTGAAATTACCAAGCAATAGACAGTTGCTCAGGCTTTTTTCAGTGAATTGTATAGGGCTTCAGAATAGAATTCTATAGGACTCTAGAATGGTTAGCATAATCGTTGCTTCGATAAAGAGATCTCAAGAATCTCACATTTTATGGAAGGAGGTCCCAAGGGGGTCGACAAGGTTGTAAACGTTTTCTATTTGTTTAGAACTAGAAAATGTTTACCATGAATAAACTTCTGTTTAATTCTCTTTTTTAAATTTAGATGAAAATCAATAATTTATTTTGTGAATATTATTCTTGCATTATCCATCAATTTGATTCGAATAGTAGCTCTCGATGTTTCTCAGTGAGTTTGAAACGAGTCGTTGACGCTTTAGATATGAAGGATGTTTTAGTTCATTTAAAAAAGAATACATACACTTTTACCCGAGGTTTTTCCCTTTCAAGACTTGATAGATTCTATGTTTCTTCTCAATTAGTTCCATCAGTGATTGATGCTGAAACTATCCCAGTTCCCTTCTCAGATCACTGTGCGGTCATTATTGAGATAAAAATTAACCAAAGTTGTTTACCTATTGTTGGCAGGAGTTACTGGAAAATTAATAGAAATTTGTTGAGAAATGAAGAAATATCTGATATCATCGAAAGCCAATATTTAAATTTGAAATCAAGGTCATTGTATTGTACTAATCGTTATAAATGGTGGTGTAACTTGGTTAAAGTTAAAATCAAACAAATTTTCAAAAATGAAAACTGGAAACAGAACCAATTAGTTAATCAGGAGAAAAGTTACTTCATCAATAGTTTAAACACGTTGCAAATTCGTAAGAATGAGGGACATATCGTAGACAAAGACATTCATATAGTCAAATCAAGATTAATGGAATTAGAAGCGAAAAGAATAAAAGACTGTTGTCATATATCTGAAGCTTTTGGAATTATCCAAAATGAAAAAAATGGTCTTAATCAAATATATGCACCAATTCAAAAATATTCTAGTTCTTGTTTCTTAAAATTGTTAAAAAAACAACGAAATTACCAGTAATCCATCCATTCTTAAAGAAATTATTTTTACACACTATTCAAAGCTATTCGCTGATTATGATCCATCATGTAACTTTAATAGTAATGAAAATCCGGTTAATGATATTTCAAAATGCCTTAATGAAAAACAACAGTCAGATTTAACAAAATTAATAACAGAGGAAGAAATTTTTGATACTTTGAAAACATGTGCTAAGAAAAAAACGCCAGGAATTGACGGTTTAAGTTACGAATTTCATTTAACGTATTTCGATTTGATCGAAAAAGATTTGGTTAAAATATATAATGATTTTTTATCTGGAAGTGTTCAACCACCTGATGGTTTTGCATCCGGTGTGATTACATTGATTCATAAAGGAGGATCAAAACATGAATTAGATAATTTCAGACCAATAAGCCTTCTCAACTGCGATTATAAACTATATTTATATAAATTTTCCTTTAAGTCTTATCAATTGCATTAAAAACCTTTATAAAGATGCTTCATAAAAATTTTATTTAATGGATTTATGACTAATGAGTTTAGAATCAAGCGTTCTGTTCGACAAGAGTGGTCCTTGAGTATCCTACTATTCGTTTTATATATTGAACCAATGCTAAGACAAATAGACAAAGAAATTTCTGGAATTTTGATATATAAAAAGTTTTTTAAAACTGTTGCCTATGCTGACGATATCAACATTTTTATTAAAAATGACAATGAATTTGACTTGCTAAATCGCTGTTTTGCAAATGTTGATACTTTTGGTAGGATTAAAATCAATTTGAAAAAATCAATTTTTCTTAGATTAAACAAATGCTATCTAGGACCCCAGCTGATTAAAGAAGTTAACTCTTTAAAAATTTTAGGTGTTGAATTTTGCTGTAAAATTTTGGATATTATTAATTTAAATTATGATCGAATTATCAAAAATATAAAGTATTTTTTCTATTTACATGGATCGAGAAATCTTAATTTGTATCAAAAATGTTGGCTTATTAACGCTATTGCGTTATCCAAGCTCTGGTATATGGCCCAAATCTTGTCTCCTAACAACAAACATATAGCAGTTATAAAATCAGAAGTCGGAAAATTTTTGTGGGCTGGATATATTTTGAAGGTAGATAGGGATCAATTATATCTAAGCGGTACTGATGGAGGTTTGAGTCTTGTAGATCATGAGTCTAAAATAATGGCTTTATTTGCGAAAAATTTGAAGACTAATGATACAAACAACATAATGACAGAAAATTACATTCTAAGTTATTCCAAACCCCACGTAATTCCTGTCTCCTTAAGAAACAGTATTGAAGAAGCTAAAAGTATAGTTGCAAACTCAGATTTAGTCGAAAGTGCTCAGATATATACAGATATACTAAATAGAAAAAAATATTGTCCCAAAAGTAAAATTAGATCATCCCCATATTAACTGGGATATAGTTTGGAAAAATTGTAATCAAAAATATCTATCATCTGAGGACCGAGCTAGGATTTTTGTATTCTGTAACGATATTGTATCAAATCGAGAGAAGCTTTTTGCTTATGATGTTGGAAATTTGGTTGATGGCAATTGTCAAAAGTGCTCCATGGCTGATAATAATTATCACAGGCTTGCTGAATGCACAGAATCTAAAAAAGTGTCAGATTGGATAAAAAAAAGATCTGGAAAAGGTTTAAAATGAAAATTAATAATCTAGAAGATCTTCTCTTAAAAGAAGTGGGTCCGAATAATAAGAACGAAAAGGCTGCTCTGTGGTTTCGTAGCAAATCAATGACGCATTGCTTTAAATTTTTTCCGAAAAACAAATTTCTTGTTTGTTAATGAGTGATGATTGATTTTTTAACTGCGAGAATGATCGCAGCAAGCTTTGCTCGGGATTGAACGTGTTTTTCGTGTTCGTTGTCTCGGGGTTGTTTTTGGCTATGGAAAATATCGCAGAGTTTCGAAAATTCATTTTGCTTCGGTTTTAATAAACCTTTAAATTCATGAATGGTAGTTAAGAATGGTGATTAGCGAAATTGTGCAGTTTTTTTATGGATAGTGATGAAATCAGGTGATTGAGAAGTTCAAAGGAGATCCTCTACACGAAAACCAAGTTGAGAGGACTAGGCAAATTGAACGAGAATTCCAATATTTATAAGATCTGGAAAATTAATTTGTAGATTCCATATGTTCCGGAAGATTCTCGCACTGGATGAAAAGCTAAGTATCTGAATGTTGTTAATATTATCGTTAACGTCCCTAAAAATGTTCATGAAATGACATGGATTCTTTGCCTAAGAAGATAATAAGACAAAATTGACGAGATGACAAATGAGAGCTTTTTTTCATCACCCTTACTAAGTTCGTTTTCATTTCTTTTGGACTCCTGCGATTGAATGTATATCTTTGTTTATGCTTACACGGTTATATTTATTAAAAAAAATTAATCAATTCTTTCTGGGGTTATTTCATTTTTTTAATCAATAACGTTTTTTAAAGTATTTAATATTTATAAGTGAACCAGAAAGTGTTGCAAGTGAAATCCACAAGTATCCAAATTTTGCACCAAAACAAATGTAAATTATTCTACAAAGATAATTTTTCGTATTGTGTTTGTTCATCGAAAACTGTTCCCAATATTTGTGACAAACCGTAGAGCAAATGGTAAGCATGCGTTGAATTATTCTGGTTTTTCCCATGAAATCATTCGGAAGGGGTTTTCAAAAAATTGCATGGAGGTTCTTATCATATTCTTATCTTATCTTATCTTCTTATGTTCTTGCTTTTTTTCAATATTTCTTTTCAAGAGCGAGCAATGGCGCCACATCCAAAGTCGATGTCCAGATATGTGGTGCACGGAAATTCGATTTTTTCACCCTTGTTTTGAAAACTATGCTTTATTTTGGATTCCTGTTTTCAATAACCTCATTTCCATCCGCTTAAAGAAAAATAATCCAGAGTTGCCATCTAGGAGCTCACTACTATTTAGCAAATGAGCTCCCAACGTAAGAAATATCATATCATGGAACGTACACACTAAGATTGCATTTATTGCGCTCGGGATAATGACTCTTTGAATCACAGGGAAGTTGGTTAATTTCGAATGGGAACCCTCCCGAATCTCGTGACGCTTCACAATTCCTTCATTACGGGATGAAATTCCTACGAGTGTACAGAAACTTGAACAATCGTCCGGAAATCGGGACAGCAACCTCCTGTATCACGTAAGGCTCATCTGTCATCGCGCGTTTTTGTTGCGTTGAATCTTTCTGTCCTTTTCTATCGTGTGCTGAGTATACTGCAACGATAATTTTCGACAGTCAGTTGTAAAAATTTTATGTGCTGGTAATTTTCACCATCTTTCAACGGTCAGCATAGCCGGCGCTGTGTGAAAAATGTGTCAAAATTTAGAGAATTCCTCCAAACCGGAAGGTTCCGGTATTAAAAAAAAAAACAAGTTAATCAAGAAACCGACGACAGTGTCAGCGTATGTGGTCTAAATTCCGGTCACCAGTTGATTCAAACGCAGACACTCCCGTAGCGGCAATTTTCATCAACACCAGCCCCAGTAGCAGAAAAAAATGAGTGTAGTGAAGCAATAAAAACAATTTTCGGAAATATATTAATTAATTTTTGGAAAATTCATAGTATCGCTGGAATCAGTAGCATGATATGGTCCTGAAGCAGGTTAGTATTTATTTTAAATCAATATATAATTGAATTAAAACTGAGATTTGACTGTTCTTTGTTTTCAGGTAAACCCAACAAAAATGAACCAAACACCAGCAAACGCAACAGATGAAGTGCAATGTAATGTGTAAATATTTTATATTATTGATTGGAAATAAATTTAAATAATAAAAAAAGGTTTCGTTATTTTGGAGGTTAAAAAATATCACAATTCCATGTAAATATCGAACGGAAGCCATTCCAAGCCTACAGGAATACTTCGGAACTTCCTGCAAATCACAGGAGAAACCTGTTTCGAACCTACGGGTGCATTTGACAGTTGTTTTCCTGTAGTGTTTTTCTGTCCTGAGATCGTCCTGTAATTTCAGCTGTTGAAAATACAGGACGAAATCGTCCCGACCACAGAAGAAAAGATTAAGTGTGTATGGTACCGTTGTCCACATTTCTTCCTCCCGGTGAGCCATTTGTCTTTGCATTCAGTAAGTAAGGATGTATTTAGGAATAAGAATGAAAAGTAAACGTACTTTTACTATTCACCGGGATACTGACAAGATCTGGTTGTGTACGTATCATGATTTTAATCATTTTGATCGATTTTTCAACTGCATAAAACGTCGAAATCTGATTTAATTTTATAAAAAATCGATTTTCCACTTAGGGGCCCTAGTTCAACTTAAAGCTTTTGGTCCCAGAAAAATTCAAAACTTATTGGATGAGATTCAATAGGCAATGATGTGTTGGTTAAAAATTTAGTGCTAATTCCAACAAACCTCGTTTCGAGGAAAATACTGAGAAGTAATAGGATTCTCATAACACCAGCAATCGCTATTTGCAAATTTGTTTACAGATCAAAACTTACTTGAAATAATCTTACAACCCGGATGGCACATTAAGCATACCTGAAAAGAGAGAAAAAAAAGTTTATGTTAAAAAAAGCCTAAATTTTCTATAGTTACGGTACTGAATTTTGATTTGAAATATTTTCGGTGGGCCACTCGAAGTCACATTAATTATAAGTTTGCAACAAATAAGAATGTTTTTTATTATCACAAATTTTTAACGAAAATAAAACTAAAAAGAAAAAGTAAAAGAAATTCATGTGATTACATGATCTGGATTGATTGGAAATTGGATGATTGGAAATTTTCAGTGATTATTATTCTTAAAAATAGAGATTGCACTTGCTTCCCATTTTATTTTTTCTTTTCATTATAAACAAACATTCTTGGAGGTTCTCTCATGGTTCATTAAAAGTTTGAATAGATTTTTTTTGAGAAAAACGCGTTTTTATTCGAACTGATGGTACTTTTCGTCTTCACTTCATTAAAAAGTCTTATGAAGCTCTGAATATTCTATAATATATAATAATATATAATATAAAAATATAATAATATAATATAAAAAACCACAATGATAACTTACTTACTTACTTAATGATCCCGCGCCGATCCTCCGGTGCATAGGGCCGTGGTAAAAGACCTCCACTGTTGACGATCCGGAGCCAGCGTCTTCACCTGGTCCCAGTCAAGATTCTCGTCGACAGTTCGGATTTCAGCGGCTAGGCTTCGCCGCCACGAATTTCTGGGTCTGCCTCTTCTTCGATGACCTTCTGGATTCCAATCTAGCGCCTCTCTGCAAATCTCGTTTTCATCTCTTCGCAGCGTGTGCCCAATCCATCTCCACTTACGTTCCCGAATCTCGATTTCTAGCGCCCTTTGATGACACCGGCGATGTAGTTCCTCATTCGAGATCCAGTTGCCAGGCCACCAAGCGCGGATGATATTCCGCAGGCAGCGATTTACAAATACTTGCAGTTTTCGCGTCGTCACCGCATATGTGCACCAAGTTTCGCACCCGTACAGCAATACGGATTTGACGTTTGAGTTGAAGATTCGGATTTTCGTTCGTAGAGAGATCTGGCGTGACCGCCAGATGTTTCGGAGACTCGCAAACGCAAATCGGGCCTTTCTGATCCGTGTTTCGATGTCTTTTCAGGTACCACCATCAGGCGTAATCTGTTGTCCAGCTACCACGAAATTGGAACGATTTTCTGTATTGATTTCCATCGACTTGGTCTTTCCGACATTGATTTTGAGACCTGCTGCCTTGGAACTTTCGGTGAGGTCGTCGAGTTTGCTCTGCATATCCGGTTGCGTTTGGGCGAGCAAAACAATATCGTCAGCCAGGTCAAGGTCGTTCAGTTGCTCCATTGTTGAAGGATTCCACGGCAATCCTCGGTTCGGTGCACAGTCAATCGATCCAATCAGAATCTCATCCATTACGATTAGAAAAAGTAGCGGTGACAGAATACATCCTTGTCTCACTCCAGCAGTTACCGGGATTGGTTCGGACAAGACACCGTCATGCAAGACCTTGCACGAAAATGCCTCATACTGTGCTTCGATGAGATGAATTAGTTTCTCTGGGACCCCTCGTCGCCTTAGAGCCGCCCAGATGTTTTCATGGTTAAGTCGGTCGAATGCTTTTTCGAAATCAACGAACACCAGCAGAAGAGAGTCCTGGAATTCGTTGATTTGTTCCAGTATGATTCGTAGCGTTGTGATGTGGTCCACACATGATCGTCGAGATCGGAATCCAGCTTGTTGCCGCCGGAGTGTAGCGTCTATTTTCTCCTGGATCCTGTTCAGAATCACTTTGCAGAGTACTTTGAGGGTTGTACAGATCAACGTTATGCCTCGCCAGTTACCGCACTCTGTCAGGTCTCCTTTCTTCGGGACCTTTACGAGGATACCCTGCATCCAGTCGGTCGGGAATGTTGCAGTATCCCAGATGTCAGCGAAAAGACGGTGCAACATTTGTGCTGATAGGGCAGGGTCGGCTTTCAGCATTTCAGCAGGGATGCAATCGATCCCAGGTGCTTTGTTGGATTTCATGTTTTTGATTGCCGCTTCTATTTCAGCCAGCGAAGGCGCTTCCGAGTTAACGCCATTTATGCGACTTACTGTTGGCGCTTCGAGCTGCAGATTCTGTTGGCCATCGCTATTCGTGACTTGGAAGAGTTGTTCGAAGTGCTCAGTCCATCGTTTGAGCTGATCTGTTCGATCGGTCAATAAATGACCTGCTCGGTCTTTTAGCGGCATTCTTGCATTAGTCCTTACACCACTGAGGCGGCGAGAAATGTCATAAAGTAATCGGATATCTCCATTGGCGGCGGCTCTTTCCCCCTCTTCGGCTAGGGAGTTTGTCCAGGCTCTCTTGTCTCGTCTACAAGCTCGTTTAACTGCCTTTTCCAGCTCCGCATATCGTAAGCGGGCGGCTGCTTTGGCTGACCCGGTACATGCCTGCTCAATTCCGACTTTCGCTTTTCTCCGATCATCGACCATCCTCCAAGTTTCATCCGACATCCATTCACTTCTTCTTCCACAAACTTTACCGAGAGTACCATGGCTCGTCGTGATAAAGGCATTCTTGATTCCACACCACTGTTCTTCGACTGTTCCGTCTGTCGGCAGCTCCGAGGCTCGGGATTCTAGCTGTTCAACGTATGTCCTTTTCACCTCTGGATTCTCCAACCGGCGGACGTCGTATCGACACCCGACTTTCTCCTCGCGCCGTTGGACACGCGCAACTCTCAGTCGTATCTCGCCAAGGACGAGGTGATGGTCAGATGCAATGTCTGCGCTTCGCTTGTTGCGGACATCAAGAAGGCTCCTTCTCCATTTTCAACTGATGCAGATGTGGTCAATTTGATTTTCTGTTCGGCCATCTCGGGATACCCAAGTGACCTTATGTGCTGGTCGATGGGGGAAGAGCGATCCACCGATCACCATGTTGTTGTTGCCACAAAATTCTACAAACAGCTTTCCGTTTTCGCTCATCTGTCCTAGGCCATGGCGCCCCATGATGCGCTCAAGGTCCTGATTGTCGGAGCCAATCTTTGCGTTGAAGTCGCCCAAATGGATTTGAATGTCACCCTTCGGAATTCTCTCAACCACGCTGTTCAGTTGACTGTAAAACTGCTCTTTCTCCTGCAAGTCGGCAACGTCAGTTGGCGCATAACACTGGACCATTGTAAGGTTTCTAACCCGTGTTCTAAATCTGGCTACGATTATTCTTTCGTTTATCGGTTCCCATCTAATGAGGGCCGCGTAGGCCTGCGGGCTTAACAGGAAACCAACTCCTCGTTCCCGAGTAGCATGTTCTCCTCGTATGCCAGAGTAAAGCAGTACTTGCCCGGACTGTGTCTTGTGTTCTCCAGTGTTAGGCCAACGGACTTCGCTCAGTCCCAATATCTCTAGCTTGAGGCGGCTAGCTTCTCTAGCAAGTTGAGCCAGCTTTCCTGGCTGGGCAAGGGTCAAAACATTCCAAGTTCCAATTCTAGTCCGTGTTTTCATGCTAAAAGTCGTTGCCAAAGTTCCAATTCGGTTATTTCTTCTCTCAGTTTCTGTAACAATAAAAGATTTCAGGAGCAGTAGGTTGTTAGCCTAAAGTCCCTATCCCGCGATGGGGCTGCCATCTTGGACTTAGCTGGCGGGAGCCGCATTTCATAAATTCAGCCGCTTGCTGCAAGACAGACGCTGTTTGAGCCGCCCCTGACCTGGAGAACAGACGCTCGGTTGTTGTTGCACGCCGCCCCTGACCTGGGGAACAGACGCGTGCGGCCACCTTCTCAGTCTGCATGCGACCAAAGCATCCACCGGGGTTGGGTACCCGATCTCCGCTTAGATTACTCGCACCCCAGCCGGCACCGCGGGGAGGTAGAGATAGGAGTTGTGAATAAGAGGTGATATTACCACTATGGGGTCTCGTGTTGCACATTATCCACCGTTTACCAGGCTACCAATGATAACTAATAGTGAGAAAACATATTTTAGGAAAATAAGGAAAAATGTCTTCTAAGAGTTGGACGTTGAATCGTTTAATTATCTTTTTTTTTTGTACATATATATGTTGATTATCTACCCTGCTGCCGTCGAGAGTTTGCAATAGAGATGGTTTTTTGCATTTGGAATGGTAATGATCCAAATTCCACAACTGCTTCACAAACAGTTCGGACATTTTCTCTTTCTTTGTGCACTGGATTCTTTCGTTTTTATTTAAACCTTCTCATTTTCCCGCACAAATTACCACAATACCAATCATTGGCTGCACAACTTCTGTGATCATTGACGTATTTTCTCCCTTATCTCAATCCCCCGCGTGATATGCCGAAGTGACTTACATCTATTTTTGACAGTATTGACTTTTTAATTCTATTTTATACGTGTTTCTACGAGCTTTTCGAAAATTTCTAAAAAATCAAACCGTTTTTTAATTATTTGAGAGAAACGATAAATCTACTGTTTATACGCCGAAGTGATGTATGGAAGAATTACAGAATAATCATCGTAACTCAAATATTTTTGAGTTATATTCTTAAAGTTTGAAATTTATGCTCATTTTAACATCAATAACGGATTATAGCAATAATGTATACCATCCCACCTCAAATTAGGGGGGAGGGGGCTCTTATACGAAATATCGGTAAAATCTGTTAGGCGTTTTTTCGTATAAATATTGATACATGTGCAAATTTTTACAAATCTCCTAAATTGCTGGTTTAAGAAAATCATCTTCTTCTTCTTATCCTTAGGAAATCTTGAAAATATCTAAATTAAGTTAATACTTCATATGGACGATCCCCGATTGTGGCTTTTAACCAAAATTTTCTTTTGCACAAATAAATGTATCAATATGGTGGGTTTTTGTGACGATGCATTTCAATTTTGAATCCCGAAGCACCGTTACAGTCATTACCGAATTTTTATTTAAAATTTACAATGAAAACTTTTCATCATCACATGAAAAGCTCACTTTACAAACCTGTAAAAAAATTGAATTCAGACGCATTGTTTAATCTGCCGAGCAAAAACCAGTTGATCGACTTCCATCAAACTTTGTACAATGTTTCATTCAAAAGCGTGTTCCTGAATGTTGTTTTCTAATGAAATTATCGCAAAACATTGAATAGTTTAAATAGATCACCCTCTAAGCTGACTTTTCACCAAAATTTCAATCAAAAAAATCAATTGACTATTGCACGAATGATTTTTGATCTCGATCCGATGCATAATAAACAATAACGCAAAAATAGTAATTGACTTGGATGGTAACCCCTTTTGCACTGAGCTCATATATAAAATTTAAAATCAATTGGTAGTTCTCGAAAACGTTCGTGTGCCGATTTGTATGAAATCTAATGCATAATACCGTCAATAACACTAAATTGGGGGATGACCTTTTTTTAAACGAAACATTTTGAAAATGGAAAACGTATTTCATGATTTCTGCTAAGAGTGAGCATTGATGTCAATTTTCAGCTCCCTAGGTCTTCAGATTGCTGCGCTTCTAATGAAGAAACGATGGACAAAAATCACTTTGTCGGATAATCGTTTGAAGATAATCAAGGTTTATACGCCGAATTGACTTATGTGTATTTGAAGCAATTTTCTTTCAAAATTCTTATATTTTCAAACATCTTTACTTTGATTGTACAGATCATATTTCATTAAAGTCCCAGAGTAACGAATAGTGGAAAAAAGAGAAAAACGCTTTGATTGATGAAAATAAAAAAAATGGATTTACACACTTTGATACATGATTGTAACTTCGGCATATCACGACAGCATGGGTGCAAGAATTCACTGCAGTTTCTGCCTAAGCATGTGCTCATATGTATTCTTTAGATTGATTAGTTCGACAAATCTCCTATGCAGCGTACATCATATCCACCCGGACGGCCCGGACCTCATGGCTTCGTAGGAACTGTTATGGAGTGATTGTATTGCATGCTGCTCATGTAGGATTATTCCTGAAGAACGATTCAATCAGGTGGGCTACACGCAAAATAATTTTGAAATTAATTCTACGGGATTTTAAAAAACTTAGAAAGATTAAAGCTTTTGTCTAACTCAACCGCGTAGCTGACACCACAAATTTATTTTCCAACAGGAAAATTTATCATTGGCCATCAAACTGCTCAATTGAGTTTTTGTTTTTGTATTAAAGATCTGCTAGAGAAAGAATAAAACCTTTGTTTTCAACATCATCTTCATTCAAGTCATTTCAAACGAAATGATTTCTACACCTTACGAATTCTTTAAAACTCCGTATATTGAAGCACTAGATGCCGTTAGTAGTTCTTCAAAGTCAATTTTCCATTACAAAATACTGTACCGTATGGGGATGGTTCAGACAACATGGCTTGAAGTCGGGGTTATCAGAAGAAAAAAATGCGTGCTTACATGCATATCTCTCCAGGCTGCGGACAGCGTATGAACACGTGATAAGTTACACACATCATACGTAACAAATGTGAAAAGAAGGAAGAGTGGGAGATGTTTTTTCCGTTACTTTTTTGTAATGTCTGTTATCACCCCACCAAGGCAAGGGTGGAATCACCAAGAGAAGAGTTAGTTGGAATTAGAATCACCTCTGGGCAGGAGTCGAAACAATAGCAACGGAATGATGTAAGAGGTTGGGGTAAGGCTCAAATAAACTTTTCCGCGATGTCCGGCACCCTTTCAGGGCAGCAGCAGTTAGATGCGAAAGGACGTTGAAGTCGGTTGATTTCGTAACGAATAGTTGACCATCTGGGGAGGGAGGGGAGAAACGATTTATGTACATATTTTCGTGATGCTGCTGGTCTGTTCCTGTGACGTGACGTTGCTTTGCTTGATGGTCGTTAGATTGCAGGCTTCGGGGCGAGCTTTTTTTCTGTTTTGCTGCTGCTGCTGCTCAAATTCTGCAGTCACCCACTAATACCATGGCATCGTCGTCATCATTTCGCCAACAAACGGCTCAATCGCGAGATGAAAAAAAAAAAAGAATAACGATGGCTTTAGCTGCTGCTGGTCTACAAAACGCGTGTGGTGCTTCTTTTGATTGCATACGCTTTGGGGAAAAGATCTGAATCGGGGTTTGAGGTGTTCCGCGAGGGACTTTTTCAAGCCAGCCTCAACACCCCCACAAAGTCACCCCCAAAATCGGTAAACATGCAGCTAGCCAAGCAGATGGTGTGGGTGGTTCGCGGAAGGGAAGTGAAAAATTGCAAAAATCAACGAACGACTTGGAGTTGGAAACGACTGACCATCGCACATCGTTTTGTGCCTGCCATCGGGAAAAATGAGCTGAAAAAAAATTAATGCCTAGATTTTCCAATTAAAAACGCGAACATTACACACAGGCTCAGGTCTCGCAAAACGGATTGGCCAGGATCAGGCATACATAGGTGACGAGTACGAGGAAACGCGAGCTTCGACGTTTTGTCCTGGCCTGGCCAATAGCGGAAATCGCGACGACCAAAGACTAACCTGCTGGTCATTTGAGGAACGTGCGTTCAGGATTTTTTTCTACCGCGGAAATCGCTCGACGCCAAAATTTGGCGGACTTTTTTCTTGTTCCTTTTTTATGTATCCGCGTGAATGTGTGTATGATGGAAAGTTATATTGAGTTTTGCAATTTTCGGACCATTCAAATGATGTTTTTATGGCTGCCCTGCTGGCGAGTTGATTGCAGGGACAGACCGAAGATTATTCTTCAGCCTGGACACTGACTGACTCGTTTGGACTATCCCCGAAATAGACATCGACTGTATTTTTACAATAGCCATTGCGCGCTGTCTTTTTGTTCACTTCGCGTAGTAATTTGGCCGATTTGATTAGTCGAACTGGTGCTTTTGAGGGGGAAAATAGCATTTTCGGCTGTTTTTTTCTCTGCTGTGTAGACATTAAATTTATTTCTGTTGCATAAATTAAAAGCAGAAGATATACACATTGATGTTTCAGCGTGTATGATTTAGTAATTTACCAAACAATTTATCATGAAAATTGCACCATAAAGCTGATTTCGTAAAAAAAAAATTGACATAAATGGCTAGTTCTTCAATAAACTTTTGAAAAATCATTTTCTACACATGATAGAACGCACTCTCATTGAAAATTCCTTTAAAAAAATTATAAATGTGGGGGCAATAAATCAGCATAAATATGAGTACAAGTTTTTTCAAGATAAAATATTGAATGCTTCTTGTCAAAAGGCATTCAAACATCTGAAATATCTAAAATGTTGAAGTAAATTCGGTTTACAAACTATAATTTTTCATTTGTTTTAAAATAAATCGAGCTTTTGAATAAACAAAGTAAGATTTCCAACGAAACTTGACAAATAATAAACTTGATAAACATTTCCATTCACATCATATAAAACGAACACAAACACATACAGGAACTCAATGAAACTTGATGTTTCCTCGAAGAAATTCCTTTTTTCTTAACTCTAAGCGTACATTTTTCGAGGAAAAGATAAATAACATCTTACAAATGCTAAAACCAGAAACCTACAGAAATTGTACTATGTATGCCGTGACCGGGATTCGATCTCATGTCCACTAGCTTAAAAGATTTGACTAATATTTGGATTTGAAGGTTTTATTTATAAAAAAGCTCATTATGTCAAAATTGTCAAAATTGTCAAAATTATCAAAATTACCAAAATTACCAAAATTGTCAAAATTGTCAAAATTGTCAAAATTGTCAAAATTGTCAAAATTGTCAAAATTGTCAAAATTGTCAAAATTGTCAAAATTGTCAAAATTGTCAAAATTGTCAAAATTGTCAAAATTGTCAAAATTGTCAAAATTGTCAAAATTGTCAAAATTGTCAAAATTGTCAAAATTGTCAAAATTGTCAAAATTGTCAAAATTGTCAAAATTGTCAAAATTGTCAAAATTGTCAAAATTGTCAAAATTGTTAAAATTATCAAAATTGTCAAAATTGTCAAAATTGTCAAAATTGTCAAAATTGTCAAAATTGTCAAAATTGTCAAAATTGTCAAAATTGTCAAAATTGTCAAAATTGTCAAACTTGTCAAAATTGTCAAAATTGTCAAAATTGTCAAAATTGACAAAATTGTCAAAATTGTCAAAATTGTCAAAATTGTCAAAATTGTCAAAATTGTCAAAATTGTCAAAATTGTCAAAATTGTCAAAATTGTCAAAATTGTCAAAATTGTCAAAATTGTCAAAATTGTCAAAATTGTCAAAATTGTCAAAATTGTCAAAATTGTCAAAATTGTCAAAATTGTCAAAATTGTCAAAATTGTCAAGTCAAAATTGTCAAAATTGTCAAAATTGTCAAAATTGTCAAAATTGTCAAAATTGTCAAAATTGTCAAAATTGTCAAAATTGTCAAAATTGTCAAAATTGTCAAAATTGTCAAAATTGTCAAAATTGTCAAAATTGTCAAAATTGTAAAAATTGTAAAAATTGTAAAAATTGTCAAAATTGTCAAAATTGTCAAAATTGTCAAAATTGTCAAAATTGTCAAAATTGTCAAAATTGTCAAAATTGTCAAAATTGTCAAAATTGTCAAAATTGTCAAAATTGTCAAAATTGTCAAAATTGTCAAAATTGTCAAAATTGTCAAAATTGTCAAAATTGTCAAAATTGTCAAAATTGTCAAAATTGTCAAAACTGTCAAAATTGTCAAAATTGTCAAAATTTATAAAATTTATAAAATTTTTAAAATTGTCTAAATTGTCTAAATTGTCAAAATTGTCAAAATTGTCAAAATTGTCAAAATTGTCAAAATTGTCAAAATTGTCACAATTGTCAAAATTGTCAAAATTGTCAAAATTGTCAAAATTGTCAAAATTGTCAAAATGGTCAAAATTGTCAAAATTGTCAAAATTGTCAAAATTGTCAAAATTGTCAAAATTTTCAAAATTGTCAAAATTGTCAAAATTGTCAAAATTGTCAAAATTGTCAAAATTGTCAAAATTGTCAAAATTGTCAAAATTGTCAAAATTGTCAAAATTGTCAAAATTGTCAAAATTGTCAAAATTGTCAAAATTGTCAAAATTGTCAAAAATGACAAAAATGACAAAAATGACAAAAATGACAAAAATGACAAAAATGACAAAAATGACAAAAATGACAAAAATGACAAAAATGACAAAAATGACAAAAATGACAAAAATGACAAAAATGACAAAAATGACAAAAATGACAAAAATGACAAAAATGACAAAAAAGACAAAAATGCCAAAAATTACAAAAATGACAAAAATGACAAAAATGACAAAAATGACAAAAATGACAAAAATGACAAAAATGACAAAAATGACAAAAATGACAAAAATGACAAAAATGACAAAAATGACAAAAATGACAAAAATGACAAAAATGACAAAAATGACAAAAATGACAAAAATGACAAAAATGACAAAAATGACAAAAATGACAAAAATGACAAAAATGACAAAAATGACAAAAATGACAAAAATGACAAAAATGACAAAAATGACAAAAATGACAAAAATGACAAAAATGACAAAAATGACAAAAATGACAAAAATGACAAAAATGACAAAAATGACAAAAATGACAAAAATGACAAAAATGACAAAAATGACAAAAATGACAAAAATGACAAAAATGACAAAAATGACAAAAATGACAAAAATGACAAAAATGACAAAAATGACAAAAATGACAAAAATGACAAAAATGACAAAAATGACAAAAATGACAAAAATGACAAAAATGACAAAAATGACAAAAATGACAAAAATGACAAAAATGACAAAAATGACAAAAATGACAAAAATGACAAAAATGACAAAAATGACAAAAATGACAAAAATGACAAAAATGACAAAAATGACAAAAATGACAAAAATGACAAAAATGACAAAAATGACAAAAATGACAAAAATGACAAAAATGACAAAAATGACAAAAATGACAAAAATGACAAAAATGACAAAAATGACAAAAATGACAAAAATGACAAAAATGACAAAAATGACAAAAATGACAAAAATGACAAAAATGACAAAAATGACAAAAATGACAAAAATGACAAAAATGACAAAAATGACAAAAATGACAAAAATGACAAAAATGACAAAAATGACAAAAATGACAAAAATGACAAAAATGACAAAAATGACAAAAATGACAAAAATAAAAAAAATGACAAAAATGACAAAAATGACAAAAATGACAAAAATGACAAAAATGACAAAAATGACAAAAATGACAAAAATGACAAACATGACAAAAAAGACAAATATGACAAAAATGACAAAAATGACAAAAATGACAAAAATTCCAAAAATGACAAAAATTCCAAAAATGACAAAAATGACAAAAATGACAAAAATTACAAAAATGACAAAAATGACAAAAATGACAAAAATGACAAAAATGACAAAAATGACAAAAATGACAAAAATGACAAAAATGACAAAAATGACAAAAATGACAAAAATGACAAAAATGACAAAAATGACAAAAATGACAAAAATGACAAAAATGACAAAAATGACAAAAATGACAAAAATGACAAAAATGACAAAAATGACAAAAATGACAAAAATGACAAAAATGACAAAAATGACAAAAATGACAAAAATTGTCAAAATTGTCAAAATTGTCAAAATTGTCAAAATTGTCAAAATTGTCAAAATTGTCAAAATTGTCAAAATTGTCAAAATTGTCAAAATTGTCAAAATTGTCAAAATTGTCAAAATTGTCAAAATTGTCAAAATTGTCAAAATTGTCAAAATTGTCAAAATTGTCAAAATTGTCAAAATTGTCAAAACTGTCAAAATTGTCAAAATTGTCAAAATTTATAAAATTTATAAAATTTTTAAAATTGTCTAAATTGTCTAAATTGTCAAAATTGTCAAAATTGTCAAAATTGTCAAAATTGTCAAAATTGTCAAAATTGTCAAAATTGTCAAAATTGTCAAAATTGTCAAAATTGTCAAAATTGTCAAAATTGTCAAAATTGTCAAAATTGTCAAAATGGTCAAAATTGTCAAAATTGTCAAAATTGTCAAAATTGTCAAAATTGTCAAAATTTTCAAAATTGTCAAAATTGTCAAAATTGTCAAAATTGTCAAAATTGTCAAAATTGTCAAAATTGTCAAAATTGTCAAAATTGTCAAAATTGTCAAAATTGTCAAAATTGTCAAAATTGTCAAAATTGTCAAAATTGTCAAAATTGTCAAAATTGTCAAAATTGTCAAAATTGTCAAAATTGTCAAAATTGTCAAAATTGTCAAAATTGTCAAAAATGACAAAAATGACAAAAATGACAAAAATGACAAAAATGACAAAAATGACAAAAATGACAAAAATGACAAAAATGACAAAAATGACAAAAATGACAAAAATGACAAAAATGACAAAAATGACAAAAATGACAAAAATGACAAAAATGACAAAAATGACAAAAATGACAAAAATGACAAAAATGACAAAAATGACAAAAAAGACAAAAATGCCAAAAATTACAAAAATGACAAAAATGACAAAAATGACAAAAATGACAAAAATGACAAAAATGACAAAAATGACAAAAATGACAAAAATGACAAAAATGACAAAAATGACAAAAATGACAAAAATGACAAAAATGACAAAAATGACAAAAATGACAAAAATGACAAAAATGACAAAAATGACAAAAATGACAAAAATGACAAAAATGACAAAAATGACAAAAATGACAAAAATGACAAAAATGACAAAAATGACAAAAATGACAAAAATGACAAAAATGACAAAAATGACAAAAATGACAAAAATGACAAAAATGACAAAAATGACAAAAATGACAAAAATGACAAAAATGACAAAAATGACAAAAATGACAAAAATGACAAAAATGACAAAAATGACAAAAATGACAAAAATGACAAAAATGACAAAAATGACAAAAATGACAAAAATGACAAAAATGACAAAAATGACAAAAATGACAAAAATGACAAAAATGACAAAAATGACAAAAATGACAAAAATGACAAAAATGACAAAAATGACAAAAATGACAAAAATGACAAAAATGACAAAAATGACAAAAATGACAAAAATGACAAAAATGACAAAAATGACAAAAATGACAAAAATGACAAAAATGACAAAAATGACAAAAATGACAAAAATGACAAAAATGACAAAAATGACAAAAATGACAAAAATGACAAAAATGACAAAAATGACAAAAATGACAAAAATGACAAAAATGACAAAAATGACAAAAATGACAAAAATGACAAAAATGACAAAAATGACAAAAATGACAAAAATGACAAAAATGACAAAAATGACAAAAATGACAAAAATGACAAAAATGACAAAAATGACAAAAATGACAAAAATGACAAAAATGACAAAAATGACAAAAATGACAAAAATGACAAAAATGACAAAAATGACAAAAATGACAAAAATGACAAAAATGACAAAAATGACAAAAATGACAAAAATGACAAAAATAAAAAAAATGACAAAAATGACAAAAATGACAAAAATGACAAAAATGACAAAAATGACAAAAATGACAAAAATGACAAACATGACAAAAAAGACAAATATGACAAAAATGACAAAAATGACAAAAATGACAAAAATTCCAAAAATGACAAAAATTCCAAAAATGACAAAAATGACAAAAATGACAAAAATTACAAAAATGACAAAAATGACAAAAATGACAAAAATGACAAAAATGACAAAAATGACAAAAATGACAAAAATGACAAAAATGACAAAAATGACAAAAATGACAAAAATGACAAAAATGACAAAAATGACAAAAATGACAAAAATGACAAAAATGACAAAAATGACAAAAATGACAAAAATGACAAAAATGACAAAAATGACAAAAATGACAAAAATGACAAAAATGACAAAAATGACAAAAATGACAAAAATGACAAAAATGACAAAAATGACAAAAATGACAAAAATGACAAAAATGACAAAAATGATAAAAATGGCAAAAATGACAAAAGTGACAAAAATGACAAAAATGACAAAAATGACAAAAATTACAAAAATTACAAAAATTACAAAAATTACAAAAATTACAAAAATTACAAAAATTACAAAAATTACAAAAATTACAAAAATTACAAAAATTACAAAAATTTCAAAAATTACAAAAATTACAAAAATTACAAAAATTACAAAAATTACAAAAATTACAAAAATTACAAAAATTACAAAAATTACAAAAATTACAAAATTTACAAAAATTACAAAAATTACAAAAATTACAAAAATGACAAAAATTACAAAAATTACAAAAATTACAAAAATTACAAAAAATACAAAAATTACAAAAATTACAAAAATTACAAAAATTACAAAAATGACAAAAATTACAAAAATGACAAAAATGACAAAAATGACAAAAATGACAAAAATGACAAAAATTCCAAAAAATTCAAAAGTTACAATAATTACAGAAATGGCAAAAATATGTTTTTTGCTTAAAACATTCCTGTTTTTTTCTTTTCATTTATTTTGTAGGATTCAAACCTCCATATTAAACTGTCAATTTCATCTACATGAATGGGAGAATGAACTTCAATGTGCTCAACGAAGATGTGATCGCTTACCGATTAACAAATTTTTTTTAATATCATTCCTTCAAAATTCAGCTTCACTGCCAACAGCTCCAAGATTTTTCTCAAAAACAAGCGAAAAAAGTACGAACCGTGCCAAAAGATTTCGGGGCCCCAGAAACGTGCAAGAAATATGAATCAACTTATTAACTGGTTTGCTTAAATTAGTACAAAGACAGCAGCGCATAATTTAATCCTGCCTTCGAGTAGGTAGGTTTGAAATGTAGTGTGGTTGAGTTGAGAGCCTCTCCCTAATTTTCGGATCAGAACAAAATCAATCATTCACACCGCTCGAGGCGAGAAGCAAAAGTAAAAAAAAACTGGCATCAGAAAAATAAACCCACATTCTGACTGACTGTGGGCCCCTCCTGAAGTGCATCCTCCTGCATTGCATTTCAGCAATGAGGCAAACCTCACCACATATCGAATCAACGGAAAGAAGCAGCACAACAAATGAGAACAAATTTCCGAGAAGGCAGCTTAATATAATTAGTAATTATTACAAAATTTTTATATAAGCATTAATTAAATAAATTTCAAGATTCATGGACGATCGGTCAGCCGGAGTCGGAGGAAAAATCCCTTTCTGGTTCATTTATGTTTGCTGTTTGCTGGGAAGCCCGCATCATGATCATGCGGAGCTGTTGCTTGAACGATGAGAGAAGTCGCTCAGCTCAGCTTTAAGTCAGCGAAGTGTGCGCGAAGTAGTGGAGTGAGAAACGTGAATTAATACTTTGAGCGAATCGTTGAATGTCATAAGGCGTGGCACGCATACCGATGTTTGACAGGCGAATTTTTTTCCCTTCTTTTCGTTCCAAATTATTTATTGCTTCTAGAAAATTAATTATTTAATATGTTTCGTTCGCGGTTTGCCCACTGTTGCACTGTTTCGATTTCGCAGTAACAACTCGAAGGGCTTGTGTGACGTGGGGGTCTGCCAATCGCGGCCAGGAGTTTTGTAAAGTAGGGTAAGATTATCATTCTTCTCGTTTGAAACAAATTATAGACCTTGAGATGGTTCGTAAAAGATGATCAGGTTGATTATCAACCGTGAGATTTTTAAGTATTGGATATATCAAAAGAAATTTAATATCTACTTCTGCAAAATTTAAATTAGATTGATTTAGATTTGCTCGAAGCGTAAAATGTATTTCTTAGGAAAAAAAATCATATGATTAAAAAACCATTTTCAATCAAATGGTTAGAATAGAATATCGAACAAGGTAAATCACGCGATGCAGGAGGTCGAGCTTAATTACAAGCAAACTAGAAACACTTGGGCAATTTTTTATGCTCTCAACTCCATAAACCAATCAGAACGGGATACCAGCAAGCTCCCTGTGTGACATGCAATTAATCCACCATACAGATTATGGGCCCGGGTGTTTTATTTCGCGCTCTCCCCTAAAGTCCTATCCTCGAACTGTTTCATACATTTGGGCGCTGCCGATTGTCGCCTAGTTATGAGGCAGCCTTAGACAAACAACAGCCGTTCACGTATGAGTTACCTAGTAGGTACCTTTTAATAGGCTGTAGTTTGCTCTAAAGGGCCAAGTCGGGTGCAATCGACGACGACGGGTTGCATGATTTCTCGCCATTCGGGATCGAATCAAGGAGGGTCCACTGACTGGTTGCTGGACACTTCACGAGCTAATACGTCATTTGAGTCACGCGCGCATGTGATGATTTTTATTCTCCCAACCGAATGGCAAATTGGAGGTAACTACTCTGGGAGCAAAAGGCGGCAAATGGTGGCAAAATGGGAATTCCTCAAGTACCAGCTGGTTGAAATGGGTCCTGGATTGCCTGTTGGATCAATGCTAGGAGGTGTCCCCAACATTCGGACGGACACGGGACACACACGTAAGGAATCTAATCTATCTGAGCTTGGCTACGTTTTCGTCTCTCTCTGGACACCATTTAAGAATGTTGATCAACAGGAATGTGTTCTAACATGAGTTAGCGACCTACCAGAACATTTGACTTGATTGAAAACATGTTTCGATCGATTGGAAATTCTGCTGCCATAGAATGACAGCATGACAAAATGAATCACGATATGTATATGTCAGCCGCACTGAAAATTGAAATAATAGAAAAACGAAAAATGGGCTGAATATATTGAACAAAAACTTTTTAAACATAATTGTAAAGAAAAATAAAGCAGAGATACGAATTCTCAAAATCTTTTTCTTTTTTTTTTAAATATTATTCAGTGCAACTGACATATGTACAGTGTCGGACAATAGAATAGGACCGCTCTAATGCAAAATATTCAAATCACCTTTAAACTGCTAATTCAAATATGCGACACCTAGCGGCAAGCACTTATTGTAGTATGCCAACTTTGTATACTGCACGTTTGTTGCAATCAAAGCAACCCGTTTGTTCTACTCGACCAGAAAGCTGCCAGAGGATGAAAAAAGTCGCGTCATAAAATAAGACCAGCTCATCGGTTCGGCTGTTCCGGCATTTTCAGCGCTCTAGATTTGAAGAAAAGGTGTTGTTGTCGGTGTTGTTTGTCCATTTTCGTGTCCTGGTAAGTATTTCTCTTAAAATTAATCATGTAAATCATAAAAACAAACAAAAAAATAAAGATTTCCTTCCTCCTACTCTGTTTTCAGCGAAAAAGCGATGGGTCGGGCACAGCACTGCACGGAGATCCAGCGAGCGATCATCCGGAATCTGTACAAGGCTGGCAAAAGCCAACGCGAGATTGTCGACTTAAGTAGTCGGTATATCTACCTATACATACATAGTTATTTTAATGTACAACAATGAAATGACGATACAGAACAAAACATCAAACTACAGCCAGGTTAAAGACTAAAATATATATAATTTCACAGAGCTGCATAGAAAATTTTTGTATCTGTGTCTTAATCACTAACAGTTTTTTTTTTTTCAAATTGCCTCTTATTTCGTCCATGTATGTTGATCTAGTTTTGTAAGTTTATTAGGGTTGGCATTCGCATGAACAGTCGCCCAAAACTTCGGTTGGCGCTTCTCGCCAACTCTCCGTTTTATGAAATTACAGCCTTTGAGTATTTCATGCACAGAATTTCCGAATACGGAATTTAGCAAATTTTGCTCAAACTTAACCAGCATTTTAGCTTTTAGCAAAAAAAATCCCTGAAATTTTAGCAAACGAGAGAAAAAGTTATCCTTCATAATTTTTGCTCAAATTTCTAAAAAACATCCAGAGGAAACGACCGCCTATAATTTTTATGTTACACAACACAAATAAATTTTACATTTCTTCCTTCCGATATGCAGGGTGGTTATCAGATTTCAAATAAAGCACACTAGTTCTTTCACTTTCATTCATTTTTTTTAAACTCGTCTGGATTTCCACTTTGTGTTAAAACTTTTATTTCGGATTCTGACAATAAAAACTTCGTTTTGATGCCTCGACTGAGTTGTTCAAGATATGGATGTCAAAATGGTCAAAATTTCCAAAATTGTCAAAATTGTCAAAATTGTCAAAATTGTCAAAATTGTCAAAATGGTCAAAATTTCCAAAATTGTCAAAATTGTCAAAATTGTCAAAATTGTCAAAATTGTCAAAATTGTCAAAATTGTCAAAATTGTCAAAATTGCCAAAATTGTCAAAATTGTCAAAATTGTCAAAATTGTCAAAATTGTCAAAATTGTCAAAATTGTCAAAATTGTCAAAATTGTCAAAATTGTCAAAATTGTCAAAATTGTCAAAATTGTCAAAATTGTCAGAATTTTAAAAATTGCCAAAATTGTCAAAATTGTCAAAATTGTCAAAATTGTCCAAATTGTCAAAATTGTCAAAATTGTCAAAATTGTCAAAATTGTCAAAATTGTCAAAATTGTCAAAATTGTCAAAATTGTCAAAATTGTCAAAATTGTCAAAATTGTCAAAATTATCAAAATTGTCAAAATTGTAAAAATTGTAAAAACTGTCAAAATTGTCAAAATTGTCAAAATTGTCAAAATTGTCAAAACTGTCAAAATTGTCAAAGTTGTCGAAATTGTCAAAATTGTCAAAATTGTGAAAATTATAAAAATTGTCAAAATTGTCAAAATTGTCAAAATTGTCAAAATTGTCAAAATTGTCAAAATTGTCAAAATTGTCAAAATTGTCAAAATTGTCAAAATTGTCAAAATTGTCAAAATTGTCAAAATTGTCAAAATTGTCAAAATTGTCAAAATTGTCAAAATTGTCAAAATTGTCAAAATTGTCAAAATTGTCAAAATTGTCAAAATTGTCAAAATTGTCAAAATTGTCAAAATTGTCAAAATTGTCAAAATTGTCAAAATTGTCAAAATTGTCAAAATTGACAAAATTGTCAAAATTGTCAAAATTGTCAAAATTGTCAAAATTGTCAAAATTGTCAAAATGGTCAAAGTTGTCAAAATTGTCAAAATTGTCAAAATTGTCAAAATTGTCAAAATTGTCAAAATTGTCAAAATT
This sequence comes from Uranotaenia lowii, assembly GCF_029784155.1. Taxonomy (NCBI): domain Eukaryota; kingdom Metazoa; phylum Arthropoda; class Insecta; order Diptera; family Culicidae; genus Uranotaenia; species Uranotaenia lowii. The sequence continues at coordinate 431,546,866 of NC_073692.1, forward strand.
GTCAAAATTGGCAAAATTGTCAAAATTGTCAAAATTGTCAAAATTGTCAAAATTGTCAAAATTGTCAAAATTGTCTAAATTGTCAAAATTGTCAAAATTGTCAAAATTGTCAAATTGTCAAACTTGTCAAAATTGTCAATATTGTCAAAATTGTCAAAATTGTCAAAATTGTAAAAATTGTCAAAATTGTCAAAATTGTCAAAATTGTCAAAATTGTCAAAATTGTCAAAATTGTCAAAATTGTCAAAATTGTCAAAATTGTCAAAATTGTCAAAATTGTCAAAATTGTCAAAATTGTCAAAATTGTCAAAATTGTCAAAATTGTCAAAATTGTCAAAATTGTCAAAATTGTCAAAATTGTCAAAATTGTCAAAATTGTCAAAATTGTCAAAATTGTCAAAATTGTCAAAATTGTCAAAATTGTCAAAATTGTCAAAATTGTCAAAATTGTCAAATTCTCAAATTTCTCAAATTTGTCAAAATTGTCAAAATTGTCAAAATTGTCAAAATTGTCAAAATTGTCAAAATTGTCAAAATTGTCAAAATTGTCAAAATTGTCAAAATTGTCAAAATTGTCAAAATTGTCAAAATTGTCAAAATTGTCAAAATTGTCAAAATTGTCAAAATTGTCAAAATTGTAAAAATTGTAAAAACTGTCAAAATTGTCAAAATTGTCAAAATTGTCAAAATTGTCAAAACTGTCAAAATTGTCAAAGTTGTCGAAATTGTCAAAATTGTCAAAATTGTGAAAATTATAAAAATTGTCAAAATTGTCAAAATTGTCAAAATTGTCAAAATTGTCAAAATTGTCAAAATTGTCAAAATTGTCAAAATTGTCAAAATTGTCAAAATTGTCAAAATTGTCAAAATTGTCAAAATTGTCAAAATTGTCAAAATTGTCAAAATTGTCAAAATTGTCAAAATTTTCAAAATTGTCAAAATTGTCAAAATTGTCAAAATTGTCAAAATTGTCAAAATTGTCAAAATTGTCAAAATTGTCAAAATTGGCAAAATTGGCAAAATTGTCAAAATTGTCAAAATTGTCAAAATTGTCAAAATTGTCAAAATTGTCAAAATTGTCAAAATTGTCAAAATTGTCAAAATTGTCAAAATTGTCAAAATTGTCAAAATTGTCAAAATTGTCAAACTTGTCAAAATTGTCAAAATTGTCAAAATTGTCAAAATTGTCAAAATTGTAAAAATTGTCAAAATTGTCAAAATTGTCAAAATTGTCAAATTTGTCAAAATTGTCAAAATTGTCAAAATTGTCAAAATTGTCAAAATTGTCAAAATTGTCAAAATTGTCAAAATTGTCAAAATTGTCAAAATTGTCAAAATTGTCAAAATTGTCAAAATTGTCAAAATTGTCAAAATTGTCAAAATTGTCAAAATTGTCAAAATTGTCAAAATTGTCAAAATTGTCAAAATTGTCAAAATTGTCAAAATTGTCAAAATTGTCAAAATTGTCAAAATTGTCAAAATTGTCAAAATTGTCAAAATTGTCAAAATTGTCAAAATTGTCAAAATTGTCAAAATTGTCAAAATTGTCAAAATTGTCAAAATTGTCAAAATTGTCAAAATTGTCAAAATTGTCAAAATTGTCAAAATTGTCAAAATTGTCAAAATTGTCAAAATTGTCAAAATTGTCGAAATTGTCAAAATTGTCAAAATTGTCAAAATTGTCAAAATTGTCAAAATTGTCAAAATTATCAAAATTGTCAAAATTGTCAAAATAGTCAAAATGATGGGCGTATTACGACTTTTGAAGTGTTGTATGAACTTATAGCCAGCAATCTCATGTTTCAAAGTTTAGCATTTTAGCTTTAGCAATTTTGGTGGTGATTAGATGAATGAATGAAAATAACATTGAGTTTGTGAATAAACTATCAACGACTGTTTATTATTCCAAAATTTGAATAAATTAAACCGTAGCGAGATTTGATAATGGATACATGAAGTTCACCCCTCAGCCGGGAGACTTCTGTTTTTTATAAACTAAAATCGAAAAGAGAAACTTAATGATACACACGTGATAAGGATTTGTGCCACATTTTGCATGCATTTCATTACCGTCAAAGCAGTAATGGTGAGACTTAAGAGATCAGGACACTGCAGCGACCGAATTTTATGTCCCTTGTGTTCCCATTTTGCCAGAAAAAACTCGACGAGGGGGTGAAACAGTTTTTGGGTGAAAATGTTTGAATTTAAAATTCGCACGTAGCTCATTTGAAAATAAAACTACACCCCTTCTGCTGCAATGTGGATGTTTTTGGTGATGTTTCCCTATTTTTCTTTTTTAGAGGAAAGTAAGCAAAAATAATAGGAAAAAAAAACCTACCGAAGGGTGTTTTACTTTGTGCCCTCGTTTGGTTGTTACACTTCCGATTGCATTCCCGCTGCATGGGTGTTTGATGTGTTTCGATGAGCTTTGCTTGAGGAATGACAGTTAGTGATGAGAATTTATGTTACCAATTTGAGAGGGTTCTGATTTTTTTAGATTGATTAATTTTATAACAGCATCACCATAATAAGCTTGAAGAATGAGATAGATTCAGAAGTCAGTTTTTTTTTTAAATAAGCTGACAAAGGATTAACCTTCTCAAACAGAAAAGAGTTCAATGGCATTTGAAAAGCTCCACCCTAAGCTAAGTTAGCTTAAAATGAACTATCACTTCATAAAACAAATCGTACGGTGAAGAAGGTCTTCCAAAGTGTGTCTCTCGTTCAAAAAATAACCATACAGAGACGAGCTGATATAATCAAGCTGTCGATCTTCCTTCGAGTAGGTAGTGGGTGGTATTTGGTGTATGTGCGCTCCCCATCAGAAAAGGTAGGCCACCCGAAAATATTTGCGACTTCATCCGTCGTTTGGAAGTGGAGAACGAGAAGAACGTCACGACAAAACGACACGTTGGATGATTCTCCTCGTACCCACCTATCTATGGCCAGCAAGCGACCAACTGACTGCTTATAAGCATTAGAGACACAGCGCATCGTCATCAGGATCACTTTCTCGCTCGGAACGGTACGAAACGGAAAAGGGATGATTCTGATGAGCTCCCTGCAGAACTGCAGAATCGATTGCTCCGACGACTGACTCCAAGGCAGAAGCGGACTGAACTGAGGACAAGATCCGGGAATAGTGAGTAGGTATTGTTTCTCACCCTTCCGGGGCCAAAAGCTACGTAGAGTATAACTTCCATACACCCCAAAGTTGGCCACCGTCCGGTTGAAATGCAGGCTCCTGCCATGGCCCTGGAAGTTTTCAATCCCCGAGAAGAGTGTGGGATTGAGGGTTGATTTTAAGCTAATATGAAGCGAATAGGACATAAGAGATAATATGCAGATAACTTGGACCTGTATGTTGCGCCTGTATGTATGCACACACATCGACATCGAAGGCCGGCCGACTGACACATGTGGTGCTTTGCTTCGAACTCGAACAAGCAGCAAGACAACCATCGCATACTTCGATTAATTTATACCGGACCACCGCCATTCGAACTTCTCCCACTCCCAGTCTTGAAAACTTCCTGGCGTTCCGCGTGCTCTATGTAAAGCGTTCTTAAGCTTATTTAAAATTTAAATGACGTCTAACAATACATTCAATGATGCTGATTAAAATCTATCGGTAGAAATAGAAAAGGAAGATAGGTCATTAGGGTGGCTCATGCATAAAAGCAGCAGTATTGTTCGAACAAATTTCCAATCAGAACGACACTTCCTAATTATCGGAGACTCATCTTGCAATTGAACTTTTCCAAAAGCAGAAAAGCAGCAGCAGTGAAACGATGATACTTCTCGATCGGGCGGACGAGTGTTTTGGCATTTTTGGGATGACCGAATTTGGCACCAAGGTTTTTCGCCGGCTGGCCGACTGACTGCCTAGAGCTCATTTGGACTCGAAGGACGTCAAATAATCCGTGAGCAGCGAGGAGGTGGCTTTTCGTCCAGCTTTTCGTAATCGAAACGGATGTCGAATGCTTTCCTACCTACTATTGAGTAGCTTCTATAATATGTATCTACTGTTGAGTGTGGAACAAAACTTTCGATTCCATGGGAAGCTGGCTGACTGGCCGTGGAAAAGGTGCAAAATAGACAGGCACGGATCGATACATCCGAAAGTCGTTTTCGGGGGTTAATTAGGTTTTTTTTCGGTGAAGAATTGCTATCGAGAATTCACACTAGGTTAATTTAGATTTGAAAGTGCAATTTAAAAAAATGACTTAGTATTAACATCAGTATCATGAATTTTTTAGTCACTTGTATTTCATAAGACGGAATTATTATGTTAATATTTATAACAGCAAAACATATAAAACAAATTTGTATTACTTACGAAAAATAAACTCGTCCAGCTCCCATAATCTCTCTAACTGCAAGTGCTAGCTGCAGGATGTAAGCCATATAGACTGTATTCTTTCACACAGATGTCATGTGGGCATCACTTAGAATGCATCCAATCCACCTATACGGATCACTGAAGTTTTCACGTATAAATCGAGTTTGTCTGTGTTTTGAGTTTTGACCACTTACAATAAAGTGAATTTCACGTGCACGAAAAATCCATTGGCTTATCAGGTTGTCAGACTAAGACTCAAACAATCAAGAAAATCCTGAAAAATCAGGCATATTGCACAGAGCTCAGCGATGTAGGTAAAGCATGGATCACTACAAATCTGGACGCATTAAAAGGGTCTATCTCGGAGCTATGTAAATTGTAGGGTTTTTACTGCACTTTTAAGGAAAAATAATTAAAAAAATTATTCCGATGTTGTTTCGATGAAATTTCGTACTTTTCGTCGAGAACTACTCATCTAAGTTTGGACACCCTATTCACTGACCTCAGCGGCCATTTTGTTCCACAATCTCTTCATCTCTGTTGCATTTTTCAGGCACTCCTCCTTGTACATTTCGAAGTCCATGGTCTTGTTTTTCACAAAAAACCGGAGTTTTTCGGCCGCAGCTCCAAATATCTTGCCAGATCAAACACTTTTCTGCAAAGTTATTGGCAAAAACGGATTTGGACTTGATGGCGACATCATTCCGACCAGTGGCTTTGTAAAATTTTTGGTCAGGAAGCCTCCTCAAATCAGATTTCGCGATTTTTGAACCAGACCACATCAGGTTTTTGAACGTGGGTGTCAAAAATTAATTTTCGTCTCACGGCTTCTATCACGTGTAACTTTTTTGGAACAAAACGAATCGTAATGAAATTTTCAGCACTGATAGAGGAAACATTTCCGAACAAAGTACTGTCAAAAAATTCCAGATCCGACAACTAGGAGCGCTATAGTATAATAAATAGTGCGTCCAGATTTCTGATGATCCATGCTTTATTTAAATGATCTTCAGACAAAATATCCAAACTGATCCATAGTGTTTCTGGAGTGAACTCCAGGCGAAAGTAGAACTAGATCCCGAAAAATATTTCATTCAATATAGTGAAAGCCGTATCGTTGGAAGAAGCCTCTGAGCTTTTTGCTGAATTCTTCCGCAGTGTGTTTATTTTGGATTCTTTAGGAACAAGACAGGAATCTCTTCTGCCAGCCGAATCCTTTCCTGATCTAACAGTTTCAATGACAGATGTGCGACGTAAAATTTAGATGTGACCCATATGGAATCCCAAACTCACTCCTTAAAAAATATGTGGATGTGCTCGAAGGCCCTTACTTTTTCTTCTTACTGTTTGAATTCATGAATAACTTTTTCCTAAGCTTTTAGAGATTTCACATATAGTGCCCATACACAAAAAATAGGATCTCCGTCGAAAGCTAGTGTAGCGTAGTGTAGCAATCCTTTCTACTTGTTTGAAAATCCCTGAGAAAAAAGAAAAAAAATTAGCAATCGTTTCAGGTATACCCAAGCTTTTCGAGAGCAGGACTCTCTCGGTCAACAGTGGTGTACCACAAGGGAGTTACTTGGGACCTCTTTTTTCATCACTGTTATGAACGAGTTTTCTAGAGTGCTGTCTGATGTGTTCGTGCTTGAGTATGCCGATGATCTAAAGATGTTTCTGACAATTCGTTACCCAAAAGGATAATAAATAAAAAAAAAAAACATAATATAAATAAAATTTCTATAATTTCAAAGTCAAAATTTCTGCGGTTTTCGGGAAAGTTCATCATTGCGTGAACATTTATTTTTTTAAATCATGTTTTGTTGCCAAAAAGGGCACTAATTTCTCAAATAAATTTGTATCTACTTTCTGCAATTATTTTGAAAACCAGAGCTGGTAGAAAAAAACATATTTGCATATTTGGAGGCGCAATCCAAATTAGTCAAAACCTATTTTTAAATTTTTGACACCTCGGGAAAATTTGAATTTTGTTGCTTTCATGTTATCGCACTTTTATCTTTGTCAATTTGACATTTCTAAAATATATGTGGCTTTATATGTAACAGTTCTTGTAAGTAAATTAAAATGGATTCAAACTACAATATTTATCTCTGATATTGTGAAATTTCTTATATCAAGCTGGACGTTTTACGGAAACATATTATATTTTCACCCAACAATCACTAATTTGTATAGGGTAACGGACCAGAGGACCAATTTTAGACTACCTTGTCTAGCTCATGAATCATGAAATTTTTGAGCAAATATTGTTAGAGCACGGGCACTTTATGTAATACACTATTTTTTTATTATTAGTTGCTTTATAAGAGAGCTAGATAAGGTGGTCCAAAATTGGTCCTCTGGTCCAAAATAAGTCCGTTACCCTAATGTTCAAAACAATAAGTATAAAAACTAAATGAATGATTGATTTGTGTTTTTACGTCAGAAACTTCGGCAAATGTACTTTTTATCAAAATTTATTGACTAGAGGAAAATATGATTATCGTATGCAAGCATTCGTTTACATTTCTATGGAAATCTGAATTTTTATTTCAAGTTTATAAAAAGGTCCTTGCGAACCTTTCGCTGTACGAAAACTTTTAAAAAAATGTTTGCAAACCTGCCTCCGTGTGAACGAAAAAAAATGTTGACTCCTTTCCTTACAACCAGCGGTGACAGATATCCTGATCTGATTTTTCAGGCTTTGTCTTTATATGATTCTATAGATGAATTATTAATCTTGAGGCGAAATAAAATGAATTTCATGTTAATATAAGGAAGGTCAGTTTTTTATTCAGAGGCCGTTATCTTTTTCCAAACTAAGGAGTGTATTCGTAAAAAAGTGTTTTTTTTATGAATAACTTTCAAATTCAAATGGAAATTGATGAAATTTCCAGTAAAGCTACCTGGTAACGTAATGTTTACATGTGCAAATTTTTGTGACGTTTTGTCAAGTGGTTTTTGAGATATCGTCCAATGAAAAAGTTCATCGACCTAAATTTTTGGGCGTCTCGTGCGCCTTCTATAAAACCTACTATGAACCATCCATTTTCCAAATCAAGCCCCATTTTTTGCGTTCGGAAGCTTGATTTTCAAAATCTTTCAAAACTTTTAATTTGGTCGAAACTATGACAATTTTTTCAGATTGTCCTCAAAAACAACATCAATCCATTTCTGTTTTTGAGTAGTTGCACCATTCCAGATCCAACCAAAACATAGTATCAACTTTGTAGGATCAGTGGAAATCTTATTCAGGAAAAACAGTCGAATTTGGAGGCAACCTTCTTTTTATATTAGGGTAAATGATCTTGAGCGGAACTAATTGGCTCAATTCGACGCAACTCGGAACAGTTGATCAAGCAGTATGGGTTTGGGTTATACCCGACCAAAATTTTTTTCAGTTCAACGGATAGATCTTGGTTTCTACTTTCTAATGATGATTTTTGGAAAATTTTAGAGTAAATCCTAATAATTCTAGAGCTGTTTTACTGAAGTAAGAATTCTGATCTTGAGCGGAACCACGCTGATCTTGAGCGGAACTAAAATATGATCTTGAGCGGAACCATTCTCTTCTGTCAACATCTTTAATAGTTCTTATTCCTAATACATGTGTAACTGTGAAAACTTCAATTAAATTTCATCTTTGAAGATTTTAAAGTTCAAAAATTAATGTTTTTACGTAAAAAAAAAGAAACTTAGCGTTTCCAAAGTTGTTCTCAAAATATCTGTTCATATTTATTTCTTGCTTAAAAAAAGTCAAATTTTCACTTTGATTCACTGCATCCTTTTTTGAAAGAATCGATTCTCTAAACTCAAATTTTAGTTTTTTTATCTCACAAATTAAATTCGTTAGTATATTTGATTAATTTTTTGAATGTGCGTGTTTAGGGTCATATTGCCCCGAAAAACTTTTGATGGTAACGACAAAGTGAGTAATACAAAAAAAGATGCCTTTAATTACAGATTTTGCAAAACGCAAATGTACATTGCTCTAAATCAATGTGTATTAGAATAAAATCTGATTTTTATTATTTCTTTCTTTAATTTTATTGGAAATTCATGATAAATTGGGTCAATTTTATATTTTATTTGGGAAAAATCAGTTTACGTTGAAAATCTTTTTATAATTTTTCTTTTATATTTTAGTTGGGAAAAATCAGTTAACGTTGAAAATCTTTTCATACTTTTCTAATTCAAAGTAAGAAACCTTAATTTAATATTGACCAAAAAAAAAATACAATTAGGCGGCATCCATAAATTACGTAACGCAAAAAAGCACTTTTTTGATCCCCTCCCCCCCCCCCTATGTCACATATCGTAACGATTCGACGTACCCCCCTATGAAAATTACGTAACGCTGCTACTCCAAATCCCCCCCCCCCCCCCGCACTGGTTTGCTTATCATTTTGCAAAAATTGCATGACATCGAAATAGCTGCGATTAAGTACACTGAAATTTTTAAGGAAAAAATCGTTACATAACGATGAGAATACCTCCCCCCCTCCCCTATGTCACAATTCGTAACGCTGGAGCTTACTGCCTCCCCCCCTAGGAGCGTTACGTAATTTATGGATGCCCCCTTATGGAAATCCATTCGGAATTCTAAAATTCTGTGAACTCTATAAATATTTCAAAATCTCGTGTTCAGATGCTGTGATAAAAGTTTCCTAATTTTCGAAGGTGATGGAAAGTATTAGAGAAACATGAGGTATCAAAGAATGAAAGAACACAAGCCGTAAATATCTTGAAATTTTCGAAAAAGATACAAAGGCTCACCGGCAGGACTTGAACCCGCAATCTCCGGTACAAAGATGTACCAAGACAAATCATAAGAGTGGTGTTGAAAAGTTTCCTCAAAATTCTGTGAAATAACAGACTTTTCTGTGATTTCGGCAACTTTGCTCTAAGCAACTCATTCACAGAATAAAGTTTATAATAAATTTCAGTTTCTTATGAATCACGTTAATATTTATTTATATTAAAAATTTATGGAAACATTGATTATTTAGCTCAACTGATGAAACAAGTATTTCTCAAACCGATTTCAAGTTCAAGCTCAAGTGTAAAGTCAAACACAAGGGAATCGGATAGGTTTTCAATACCATGCCACCAATTGAATCGTGGAGTATTATAAAAAAGCTAACCCGGTGTGCTTTGCTACACTTTGTAAAACTGAAGGAATGTGTGTAAAACAATTTGAATTTTTGTTTATTAGATAGTATATCGTTTTCAATTGGAATGTGAACATCTAAAAAAACCTCTTTAAAAGACAGCTACTTCTTAAAGTGCGAATAGTAATGGCAATGAAGATTGATTCTTATTCTGAAATAATGACTTAAATTTATTGGCTTCATTAGTTCTCGAATTATGCCAAAAAATATGTATGAAAGCCTTCCTCCTTCTTCTCGTCTTCACTCTGAAAGAAAGAATCAAAAACACATTTCTTGTACCCCAAGAAATTAAACTTTTCTTGTGCCTATTTTGGTAGGCTGTTACACCAATTAATTAGTTTTTGTTCTATTCGAGCTTAATTTTACATCTTTTCTGTCCCTAAAGCTGATGTTATGAGAAAAATACAAAGGTGCTGCATACATTCAGGGGTAAAAAACCGCGTGTGAGACATAAGGCATAAGGCAGCGCACCTAGCGGTATATTTCGGAACCTAGTAGTTCCGCTCAAGATCAAAGATGGTTCCGCTCAAGATCATATTTTATTTTTAAAAACTACGTCATTATTTGATATTTTGATGGAAAACTTGTAACAAAAACCCGAATAATGCTTTTTTATGAGTTTTTCTACCATTTTATTCATTGAGAATCAGTTTTCAACGGTCAAGGATGACATAAATTGATGTTCAAAGTCAGCGTAGATTGATGGAAATTGCAGCAGAAATGGGTATGTTTTTAAATTTTCTAATATTATTATTTCAGTAAATAAATTTAAGCAAGAATGTCAATGCTTGTATGAAAAGTTCTTGAAAAAGTGTTTTTTCAACAATTTGATAAGATTTATTAACAATCATAGCCTAGATCTTCGGAAAAGTAAATGGTTCCGCTCAAGATCAGATTTTCACTAGTTCCGCTCAAGATCATTTACCCTAAACCATTCCATGTGTCAATATTTATGTAACACTTAGTGATTTGTAGCATTCACAGATCGACAGCCACCTCAAGTGCTACACATTATTTTTTTCAATTTTTTCTCTCTCTTCATCTCCGGAACAGCCAGGCAAAATTGCCTTTATTTGATAAACGGTCTAATACGTCTTTTTTTTCAAAATGGAGAAAATTGTGCCATTTGATAGCTTATACTCTGTATAATATCCCTAAAATTTGTCTAATGTGCAATATCTATATATATAAAAAGCAATTTCTGTATGTTTGTTTGTTTGTCCTCTATAGACTCAGCCATCTTAAGAGCTAGAGGTCTGAAATTTGGCTTGATGCTCATTAGGACCAGAAATGATGAAAATTGTTTTCAGATTTTCGGATGACCCCTTCTGAAGGGGGTCGTCCATACAAGACAAATATTGTTTTCGCGATATTAACGTTAATTTTCGTCGGATCGTGTTGAAAATTTGCACATGAATGTTTTGAAAGACGAGCAATTGATTTCAGGTGTTAAATTTTGTGTAAGGGGTCAGAAAAAGAGGTCGTCCATATTAACTGTTCGCTGTTTTTGCAATATTGACGTTATTCAGCTGAAAATTGGTACACGATAGTTTTGAGTGACGTGCAATCGATTTGAGGTATCAAATTCAGTTTGAGGGACGAGCAAAAGGGGACGTCCATATCATCTTTTCAATATCTTAGTGATATTGACGTTTTTATACATCAAATTGGGATGAAAATTTGCACATAGGAGTTATTATGGAAAAACAAATGATTTCACTTATCCAAATTAAAAACAGGGGTCAGCCAAAGGGGTCGTCCATATTACCTATTCACTGTTAATGCGAATTTGTCGTTATTCGTCGGATTCAAATGAAAATTAATACATGCGAGTTTTGAGTAACGAGCAATTGATTTCAGGTATTAAATTCAGTGTGAGGGGCAGGCAAAGTGGGTCTATTAACTTTTCATTATTTTTGCAATATCGTCTTTATTGTACAGCGGAATGAAAAATTTGCACATGATAGTTTTCAGGGACGGGCAATCGATTTCCGATGTCAAATGTTTTGCCAGGGATCGACGAAAGAGGTCATCCATATTAAAGCTTAGTTCTTTTAGAAATGGGACAGTTACGAATGCCTGTATCTCAAAAACCATTCTTTTGAACCAAATACTTTCTATGAAGAAAATGAAGGTAATGTTATGATATTTCATGAAAAAATTTGAAAAAAAATATTTACCGTTTTTTGTTAAAGAAATTTCTACTTTATTCTTGGTATCTCCCATTGGCCGGCGCACACTTTTTTCAGTCATGGTATTGATCAGTTTCTCCAACTTATACTTCGTAAAATCTATATTTTAGGTGGCTTCACCCTCCTTCTTCAATTTCTGATAATTTTTGGTCCAATACTTCTCTGGAAACTGGAAACTGGAAGCATTTAAGTGGATACAGTTGTTTCGAAATGAACAAATTTGATTATTTTTGACCACATTTTTGAACGTTTTTTTTTCGGTACCGGTTTTACAGCTTAAGAGCTTTGGAACTATCAAAAAATGGTTGTTTGAGGTTGGATTTCTATGAGTCATCACTAGGCAACACTTTCAGCTTATCGGAGAAAATTGTTTTGGATATTTCAGCGGTCTACCCTTAGTTTTTCGTTTATTGAAAATTAAAAATGCTGGTATGAGACTTGACTTCCCTGATGATCCTTAACCGTTGTTGCCGATCATTTTCTTCACTACAATGCTTGATTTGAACTTTGTGGACATTATTGACAGTGTTTGCATACTTATCCACCACAAAAACTCAGTAATTCTTTGAATAATCAACGGTTTTGTCAGCTATCAATTTGATAATGACGAACTTTAAAGGAAACTGTGCAAAATTATTTTTTTCTTTTTCTCTTACATCGTACATATCTCAAAAACGCGTAAATTTTAAATTTTGAAAAAAATAGGTCGAATAGTACTTTTTACAGGCAACAAAATGCTGTCAAAATTTTTAATATCCAATAACTAGTTAACGAGCTATTAGCAAATGAAAGTGTCCCATTTCTAAAAGAACTAAGCTTTTATAAAATTTTCACTGTGTTTAGCAATATTGACGTTATTATGCAATGGATTGCTTTGAAAATTTGCACATGGGAGTTTTGAGTGAAGGGCAATCGATTTCAGATATCGAAGATTGTATATGAGGCCACCAAATGGGGTTTAAATTTTTGGCAATAATTGCGTTGTTATGCAACAATCGAGTCGAAATTTATACACGGAGGTTTTTTGGCACGGTCAAATGATTCCTTATTTCAAATTCAGTACCCGACGACAGAAAAAGTGATTTTCCCAATATTTTTGCATCTGGAAAATGCTTGGCAATTGACTTTTATACAAACTGTTCATGACATATTCCAAGTTGAAAGCGAAACGGAGTTCGTATGGGATCAGCTTGTATTTGATAAATTGTCACTCATTTAATTTCCAATGCAGTTTCTTCCTTTTTCGTCCTCTTATGCTCTGGATAAGATACTTACTTCATCCTTCTTTTCGCTTTCACTAGAGCTTCCATAATTTTTTAAAGAATTTTAAGCCATTTTGTAGATAAGAACCGCAGCAATATTTGAAAACGTATGCACATCAGGCAAATTCAGAGCTATTTGTCAACTTTTGTTCACGTTATATTTGATAAAGTGGCTACTGAGATTATATTTATTTTTTTTCATAAATTCTTTATCTAAATTTGTAATTTAAAACAACCGCCTATGTCCTACACCTACAATGATTGTTATGCTCATGAATCTACTTTATTTTGAATATAAGGATGCAAACAATAGTTAAAACAATTATTTTGCGTTTTTCTCGCATTGGTGTTCATGGCACATTAGACCATTTATCAAATGTAGGCAGAAAACTAGTCAACGAAAAATTTCTGGCAGGAAACCTGCTAGGTTCCCGCCTAAGAGATCCTTTACGTAATTTTTCAAAACATTTCCTCACTAGCGGTTCACATCGTGGATAAGAACAGAAAAAAAACTATTTTGTGCTGAGTTTTAAGTATCCTATACAATACTTCAAGAAACACAATTTTCTTCACATAATTCTTCCTATCAATAGTGTGGATTTTGAACCAATTGAAAACTCTTGACGGCTTTAAGCTCATGTTCAAAATGCGTAAGATATGTATAAGAATTTTTTTTTAACAAAAAGTTAAATGTTCGCTTATGTGAACTGAATTTCGTATAAAAAAAGAATGCAGTAGTTCTACAGAATCATTTAGAGATTGAATTTGTCGCAAATATCGCACAATTTAAAAGGGTAACCTTTATTTTACTGTCATCACAAATTGTATACGGTTTAGTTTATAGCTGATTGCATACGAACAGTTAGCCCAAAAAAAAAAGAGTTGCCAAAAATTGAGAAAAAGCTACCCCTCTAACAATAATACCATCAGTTCTAGACCAATACCGTTCTCGGACCAAATGTAGAATGTAGCGAGAGAGAGAGAGACAGAGAGTGAAAAAAAATATTAAAACCCTAATTTATTTCGTCCAGTTCCACAGTCGTCGTCGTCGTCGTCGTCGTTTTGCTGCCACTTTTTCCAAATTGCACAACACACATGGAGAGAGAAAATCGCGCGGCGCCCTTTGCGTCGTGGAAGTTGAAACTGCACCGATATCGTACTTCCCCTCCTTCCTTCTTCCCTCCTCGTCCCTCATTCAAGCTTTCTCGAACTGTTTGTTGTTGGCTTATTCTTTTTTTCTCGATTTTCCCGATTCTTTTTTTTTTTGCCGCCACCGCCGAACGCTTTCGTCTCCATTGTTTTTGTTAATTAATGTTTAATCAGTACCGAGAGCCCCGAAAAAAAAGGCTTAGAGATTGGTCTTCCTCTACACCCTTTGGAAGAGTGTTTTTAGGGTGGGGATCTGGGGGTGGTTTTTGTAAGTGGGTACAGGGAGAGGTGCTCTTCGATCCAATAAGGGATGGTAAAATTCAACGGGTTGTATGTGTATCTCGGTGTGTGTTTCTATTGCCACGGATTACTGCACGATCTTTTTTTTTATTTTACAATTCTGTGCTGTGCCAACTTCACTTTTGTCTGGCCAGAACTGTGTGCGAAAACATAAGTGAGTTGTGATGTGGGTGGCTGCAATGGAAAATGCTCTGTATTGATTCGATTCGAGTGATATGGTAAAAGTTGTGGAGAACTTCCGGTGGCGCAGGAGAGGGGAATCAATGGATAAGTCAGGGGTAAAAGGGTGAGTAAGGACTGGTGCTGGGTTGATTTTATTTCCCAGTTCACTTTTTTCCCGCGAAGAACATTTTTATTCTTGGTATGCATATGAAAAAAAAAATCCGCCCTCTGTCTCTCTCGGTTCACACTTGTGTGGTTCTTGTGAAGTGCATTCAAATTAGCTATCGTATTCTCGGTAGCTTTATGCATGAACACATTCGACTAGGAACTGGAACTCGAATCGATTTTCATAAATCATGAGCCTTATCAATTTTTCCTACTGTTTTTAGCATTTTATAGTGTCTAAAGGAAATCATTGCAGGTTTAAAATTTTTCCATCCTTTACTCAAATAATTGCTTAGATTACAAGGATTCTTTTTAAAGTGTGAAATTTTTGTAATCTCAGGCTATTGTTATCAATGAAAATAAGTTTTTTGATGATTGAAAATACATTTGACAAGCTGGATTTCGAACAACTCCCGGTTTATAAATATTAGAAAAAATAAGAGAAATGCTAAAACAAACGAAAGATTCCATTTTGATTTTCAATTCTATAAGATTTTATTTATTTTCTGCATATCCTTCATCTCATCTCTTCGAAATCTGCGCACCCTAAGTCACTCAATCTTTTTCCACCGGAAGACCAAATCAAACAATCAGCAGCAGCAGTCTTAAAAATCTGCGCACCCTAAGCCAATCCGTCTTTTCCCACCGGATGGCCAAACCAAATCAATAAGCAGCGGCAGCCTTAAAAATCTGCGCTTCTAAAGCCAATCCGTGTTATTCCACCGGAAGGCCAAATCAAAATAAACAATCAGCAGCAGCAGCCTAACGATACCACCATTATCGTGTTTTTAGGAATCTCAATTCAAAGATTCACATATAGACAAGGCTGTCACCCACAAGAACTGATCAATGACCGATTTGGTTTTGTTTGTTTTGCCTAGTGTTGCCAAAATAGCAAAGAAATTAATTTTATTTTATATATCTTCAGTGAAGCAGGATAAAACCATTATTTTTTTTTTTCAATTTGAATTATCTCTTGTATATCCTTCATCTCATCTCTACATACATGTTTTGGATTGTTGTGCATCATCATCCCTGGTCATTGACCTTGGATATAACGCCTTTACTCGCTCTTGAAAATAAAAATTGAATGCACAGAGAAAAGAATTAGTACTACCACAAAATCTATTAAATTGACTCTTCCAGAAGATTCTGCGGAATAATTGTGAAAGTACACATTCATTGATGACATAGTATCCGAACAATTCCAATAAGTCATCATATACAATATAAATCATAACGAATAAATTTATATCCTTCCATTTCTTACCGTCAATTTAACCCTAGTATAGAAAACTTTGATAAATATCGGAAATTTCAAAACTGGATCATGATTCAGAAAACGAGCACATAAACAAGCTATCGGACTCCAAGGCACGCATCCCCTTATTTTACGACGATTTCTGACGTTATTCTTATAAGAATCTTACTTTTTCTCCAGCCACTTGTTTTGAAATCATAATAGTTATTCCATGCTAGCTTTATAAATGAATCCCGAAAAAGTTTCCGACATTATACTTCTTAAATTAAAAAAGTAGGTTGAAATAGAAAAAACTTCTCTGCAACCCTCTCCCGCAAATTGCGAAGGGTTTGCCTCAAGTCTCTCCATAAATTCATAATCGGTATTCCAGAATTTTTAAATTATGTAGGTTCCTGATAATTTTCAGGAAGAAATTCATAGATTGCAACATCAGTTCAGAGTAAATGAATGACAAGGATATTAGAACGAACTCACCGATTGTTGAAATAGGAAGTGTGTTTCCTCTTGTAACGAGTCATTCAACGATGTCACCTGCTGGAGGTGGACGAAATCAACATAGAATCGGGTCGGGCACAAACAAATAAACATGCACCTATTGATCACTATGCACAATCCATTATTCCATCCATCCATCCATATTCAAGAAACAATCACAATTTACAATAAGAAGCTGCTTAAATTTCTCAAATTTTATTTTCACTGCGACGGAGCGAAAAAACAACACGTGCGATATCAACAAACCATCGCCTACTTCTTTCCTGACCTGAGGCCTGAGGCTCAGAAAATAAAAGCTAATCAAAGGCTCGTGTTTGAAAACTTCATAAATCATAAAATCAATACTTGTTCAGGTTTGAAGAATTGTAGAAAAAAAAACAACGAGATTTAATGTAAAAACAGGAACGCTCCCGCCCAGTTGATTGTTGGCAACAAGAAAAACGGCCGCTTGAACATTTTTCAAGCGGCCACTTTTCCACAAAAATTGCTACACCAAATCACAAATCTTCACTATATCACTACACTGCAGTAATTTAACTGAAACACTTTAGTTTCACTATAATTAAACTTTTAAACGGATGATAGATTCATTTTGTTTAAGTTGATTCAAATAATTTAAGTTTTGTAAAAAAAATCAATTTTTTTTTAATGAATATTTTAATGTTGATTATTTTATTTTTAAAAGTGAAATGTTAAAGCTGACAGTATTTTTTTTAAATAATTGAATTCAGTCCACTCAAAATAATCAGTGAAAATAAGCTCTTAAATTCTTTGTACTGCAATCCGGGGTAATATGGATCACTTTTTACAATATTTTTCGATTATTTTTTCTGTTAAGGAGAATGTGGCATGTTTCATATTTTTAAAACCAGTACTGGACGCTTATGAACGTAAAACATAGTTGCAAAAATTTATTAGACTACTTTGCTTTGGGGTAACAGTGGACAGTCTCTATTTTCGACGGTTTTCACGAGTTTTTTTATTCGTAAAAGATACAAAACACCTTCATAATGTTTACAAATGCTTGTTTGTAAATTTTACCTTGCTTTTTAACGTTTTCTTTTATAAACATTTATTATATAAAAAAGAACTATTATGGTGCATAAATTCAGGGATAAAAATTAAATTATTTGTTAAATAGTTGGAGCTACAAAATACAAATGAAATTTTACCTTCACACATTTCTGTAGGCCCTCCCACTATATCCTTTTTCATTTTTTCTTCAAAGTTAACCATTTGATAGGGTTCCTATCCATTTGTCCAATACGGGCTTACTCTGGGAAAATGTCCTTATTTTTTAAATGTAGAAAATTTATCACTAAATGACTATAAAAATAGCACTACAACTATACACAAACAAAGAAAAAAGTAGTTCTTTCACTTTCAACAACCCGGTTGCGTCTAAATGCTTTTTGGTATCATCCGGAGAGCTGTTTGTTTGCAAGCCTTAGAAAACATAGATATTTTAGGATTTTGAAATTACATTTTTACTAACAGAAAAAAAATTCAAATACAAACCAAATTTTGTCTTTTTGATACTCAATAAATAGGCTTTCAAATGTAGAAAACAGTTTTCAAAAATTCAAACTATAGACTGAGTTATTGATGATAATGTGCAAAAATTTATTGTTGGTCAAAGTTACCCCGGTGATCAAAGTTACCCCGTTTTACGGTACCCGAAAAATTGTGAATTTTCTTGCCTTATATAATCTGTTTCAAAAGACTTTACTCATAAGTCATAACAGCTATACAGAAATTATCACGTTGAATCAAAGGAGTTTATCGAGAATTTGATACTTTGAACTTATTTTTAAAACATGTTTGTTTATTGGTTGAAAAGACGTTTATTTGTACATCCCAAAACTGTCATACAGTTTAATGACCATACTAAACCAACAGCACAGTTAACTGTTTTAACAAAAGTCATTATAAAGTTCAGGCTAATTTGCCACCAAACAATTTTTATCCACCAAAGGTGTTGTAGCCAACTAAAAATTCCTAACTGCACCAGCATCAAAACACCACACCATGCATGAGTGTAGGTACTGTTCCAATTTATGTAAAGTAAAAAGAGGGGTTGACTTTTATCCTTTCGACGCTCGCGATTTTTTTTCTCGCCCTCCACCTTCCTCACATTTTGCTCTGTCAACATCATCCGGTGGATGATGGTGTGGTGTGAGATCAGGGATGGAAGTCAGTGCGCTCTTTTTATTTCTTGTTCCGTTGATATAGATTTTTATCCGTTCCTATCCGTTGTTTTTTCGTTTTTTTTCCTGCTCAACGATACGACGACATCGCGCCACCAAATGTAAAGCCGCGAGGCGCGATCTAGACGACTTGCATCATCCATCCAGCCAGACGACTAGAGAGGGCCAAGCCAAAACGATAGCATTGTTGTTCCGCGCCATCGGTGCAAACCCCGGGGGGTTGCATCCAGTCGTATGTGCTGCTAGATGATGTCCATCGAACTTCCGCTCCACACCTACAATGTGTTTGCTGATTTAAGCCAGCGGAAGTCGCATTTTGTCACAAACGCCAAATTTACAGACGATTTTTAGTTAATAATAAATGAGTCTAAATACAATGTACTGAAAACTATAATAATCCTTTTAAAAGTCTACAAAATCCTTTTGTTTCCTAAGAAATTATTAGAAAAGTTACAATAAAAATCACACTTCAGTCATTATTGCGATAATTATCACGGATTGCACGCGAAAATAAGAAAATGTGGAAATGCAAAGTCTGAGTTGAGTTGAGGGTGTTTGAATTCAAAGTACCAAAAAAAAAAAAGAAAAAAATAGAACAAATGAACTAGGAGCAGAATCGAATGATTCGAAAGTCCGCCAAGTGAATTTGGCACGTCCATTGGAAAAAATAATTTGTTTGTGAGACTCTTTGACCGGGGGACCACACTTCAAAATGATGTAGTATTACAGCGAAAAAAAAACAAAAATAGAATCGCGAAACTTTACTATTGTAGAGACTATGCGCTCTTTAGAGGGACATTCATAATTTCTGAATCAAAAGTTCAGTTTTCTCTAGAGAGATATTGATCAGACGAGAAAAAAAACATCTGGAAATGTCTCACTGTTACAAAACATTCATCTTTGTTATCGAGAGTCTATCGAGCAGTTCGACAGGTGTATACATATCTCTGGAGAGTAAAACTAAACATTCGAGGTTTGAACATGGTCTCACATGTAAATCTTAAAAAAAAAGCAAAATTTTTTTGAAAAAACCAATAAGATTGAAAAAGGTTGTGTGCAATATTGGTCAAATGACAAAAGTTGTCATATTTGTGTACCTTACATTCATATCTTTTATTCTACAGTTTTGAACGTCATTTAAACGCTATCCACAGATACGGTCTTAAAATAACAATTTTGACAATTTGCACAATTTTAACAATTTTAACAATTTTGACAATTTTGACAATTTTGACAATTTTGACAATTTTGACAATTTTGACAATTTTGACAATTTTGACAATTTTGACAATTTTGACAATTTTGACAATTTTGACAATTTTGACAATTTTGACAATTTTGACAATTTTGACAATTTTGACAATTTTGACAATTTTGACAATTTTGACAACTTTGACAATTTTTAACAAATTTGACTTTTTGACAATTCTGACAATTCTGACAACTTTGACAACTTTGACAATTTTGACAATTTTGACAATTTTGACAATTTTGACAATTTTGATAATTTTGACAATTTTGACAATTTTGACAATTTTGACAATTTTGACAATTTTGACAATTTTGACAATTTTGACAATTTTGACAATTTTGACAATTTTGACAATTTTGACAATTTTGACAATTTTGACAATTTTGACAATTTTGACAATTTTGACAATTTTGACAATTTTGACAATTTTGACAATTTTGACAATTTTGACAATTTTGACAATTTTGACAATTTTGACAATTTTGACAATTTTGACAATTTTGACAATTTTGACAATTTTGACAATTTTGACAATTTTGACAATTTTGACAATTTTGACAATTTTGACAATTTTGACAATTTTGACAATTTTGACAATTTTGACAATTTTGACAATTTTGACAATTTTGACAATTTTGACAATTTTGACAATTTTGACAATTTTGACAATTTTGACAATTTTGACAATTTTGACAATTTTGACAATTTTGACAATTTTGACAATTTTGACAATTTTGACAATTTTGACAATTTTGACAATTTTGACAATTTTGACAACTTTGACAATTTTGACAATTTTGACAATTTTGACAATTTTGACAATTTTGACAATTTTGACAATTTTGACAATTTTGACAATTTTGACAATTTTGACAATTTTGACAATTTTGACAATTTTGACAATTTTGACAATTTTGACAATTTTGACAATTTTGACAATTTTGACAATTTTGACAATTTTGACAATTTTGACAATTTTGACAATTTTGACAATTTTGACAATTTTGACAATTTTGACAATTTTGACAATTTTGATAATTTTGACAATTTTGACAATTTTGACAATTTTGACAATTTTGACAATTTTGACAATTTTGACAATTTTGACAATTTTGACAATTTTGACAATTTTGACAATTTTGACAATTTTGACAATTTTGACAATTTTGACAATTTTGACAATTTTGACAATTTTGACAATTTTGACAATTTTGACAATTTTGACAATTTTGACAATTTTGACAATTTTGACAATTTTGATAATTTTGACATTTTGACCGTAAATGACCGTAGTTTTGTTTCAGAAATAAATTCTTCAACTGTTCAAATCGGCGTCTGAAAATCCCTCTTGCACCGTCTTTTTGTCGTCAACGTCGTGTAACATGATTTCCAAGGGCTCTGATGCAATGTCCAAACAACAGTCATAATTCTGGCAGCGAACATCGCCGAGAGCAAGCAAGAAGGATCGAGAGACAAGAAAGTATAAAAAGTATTTAGTGGATGAATTAAAATTAAACGCGTACTCGCTGCTCCTGCAAAATGGCACACAGTAAAAAAAAAATCCCCCAGACGCTGGAGGTGCGCAACGCATGGAGCAGATTGAAAAATAAGCAAACAAGTAGGTATTTCTGTCCCGTTTGCTCCTTTACACAAGTAAGCACCCAGTCAATCGAGAGACAGAGAGAATCCCGCTTTGAAAGGTTTTGTGGTGTAGCGTTAAATTTATTGAAGGAACGTAGGCGTATGTAATTTGTAATTAATTATTAATGAGATGCATATGACGTTTGTTGGTGGTTGAAACGCGCGCAACGAGAAAATAATAATATTGGAATGTTTCTTTCCGTTTATTTTTCTCGCGCGCCTGAGCAAAGATAAAACCAGGCTTAATTTTTTCCTTTTTTTTGTTGCAAAAGTAAGGATAAATTAAAGTCGACCCCGAAAGGACAGTCAGAATGAAGGTATGTAAACTTCGTCCCTTTCGGCCAGTTTGCGCTCGAAATTTCCAATGCAAAAGCCGATTTCGGAGAACGGGAGGGAGGAAATCGTGCTTTCCCGCATCAAAAGGCGTTACAATCATGAAATGCTGCCAGCCAGCCTAGCCTCCGCTCGAATGGCTTAAGACAGTTGAGATCTCGTGGAAATGATCTGCGCGCATCTCTCCTGCATCCACTAAACTTAAACCGAAACCGATGAAAGAAACTTGTTTCTAGAGAGCCAGGTGAGGTGAACAGGAGAAACGGGCAGGTCGAAACCAATTATCGAAATGATCAGTTCGCAGTTGCAGATCAATAAATCAGAGCAGCAATGGTGTGGCGTGGACTTACCTCTCAACAACAACAACCGAAGCAGGAGCAGGAGCAGCATCAGCAGCAGAAAAGATTACGATTAAAGTTTGTGGACCACTTGCAGCGGTTTGAGCTGCGCCCAGAAGTTCGCGTGTAATTTTCTGCTCCTGCTGCAATTATCCAACATTTTCAGCAAACACGCGCACAGAGCACATACACGGGTAATGAAAGTTCACCCTCACTACTCAACAAAACGAATTTAAATCAGAGCCGGAAACGTCCTCCCGTGATTAGCATTTGTCGAAGACTAAATCGAAGGGAGATTCGGTGAAGGTTGATGCTTTTCATGCTCGGAAAAGATTGATTTGCGGAAAATAGACTTGTAAAACGGTAAGAGAGAAAATATGACTGTGGAAGAAGGTTAGTTTATGCTTTATCTGGAAATGGAAGTTGATGATGATACAAATTTTTATGAGTAAAAATTTGTATAGAATTGCAATAATTTTCAATTTTGTCAAAGATTGACTAGGAGAATTGTTGCTGTACAATTTATTACGTTGAACAAGAAACAACAAGAATGTTTTTTCATGTTTTTTCTATAAATTCTAGTTTTGGTGATATTACGTTTAAAAGTTTTGAAATGAATAAATTCATCGGGTGAAATCAATCAGCTTATTAACAAAAATAAGTACAATAGGTTCATAAAAATCCAAAACTGATTTTAAATTTATTTTTTATACTCCATTCAATCAAAGATTAAGATTGGTATTGACCATCTTCTGCAGGAAAATCTGAATGCAAATTCGATTCGGCGTTTTTTTTAGATCTGGGTATGTAATTTGCGAAAATAGTCATGCGGATTTTCAAAGTCAAATCGCTAACATTTGGATGCTTGGCTCAAATAACTGGATTATGCCAATTTTCAGCTCAATCGGACTTGATTACTAAATTTTGATTTTTTAACCTTTTAACACAGACAAACAGACATGACACTCCGAAGAAAAACTATAAATTTTTTCGCAAAACTGCTTGCATTGCCATCTGGTGTCGACATTGCCTATTATGACCAAATGCAGCCGTGAACCGGTTAGGAAAATTTGAAACCATCATGATACCTATGGAATCAAACTTTTCATTTAATATTGTAAACAAGCAGACTGGTCTGAATTATTGTTGACATCATTTGCTCAATTTAGGAAGTGAAAAAAATTGTTCGTGAAAATGCTGGAAACCATTAATAAGATATTGACGTAGATGCGATTCCCTAGATAACACCAAATTCATCATCCTTTGTGCATATCTGATTTAGTTAAATGATACTCCGGTTAGCAATGTACTGAGTGACAGCAAATTTTTTTTTTTTTTGTTTCGATTATAGTCGTTTTACCATCTTTATGGCATTCGCGACTTTATCAACGTTACAGTTGGCGGATCGTTATTGAGAAACTATTCGGTACAACTGTGTTCGATGTTTACTCTTGGGCTCGAACTCGCAGACATCGGCTCAGGAGACAACAGACTTGCCAACTGAGCTATATCACAAGCCCCAGTGACAGCAAATTGAAAAACAAAAAACGTTCCCCTTTGCAGAATTTCCCCTGAAAGCAATTTGGTTATCGGGATTTTTTTCTACATCAAAAGTTTCCGCTAACTACATCGACCTAGGGACACCCAGCGCTTCTGATCAGTTCATTAAAGATTCCGGCTAAATGGACATTAGAAAATGTAACGTAGAACATAACTATTGAGCACTGAATCTCTCAACTCCAAATGAGCTCTTCTTAAGTTTAAAGGGACAATTTTTGTCATCATTCTGTTTTGGTTCATTCAACATTTGCTTTTGGGGCAGCAACAGGAACAGCCAGTTAATAGTCGAGCTTGGTCATGTGCCACAAGTAAATAAACATAGCCCAACAAAAAAGGAATTTGATTGAAGTTTATTTCAACAAATTAGATGTTTTTTTATTTGCATAACAAACATTGCTTTACATTGCATAAAAACTTCACATTTGCAGCCAAATTATATGGATATGAAAAAACCTGGATTTGTTCCTTATCAAAATACTTTTTTCTGCTATCCAATTTCTTTTTCCATTCTTCCCGATAAGCTTAAAGGAACTGGTTCATACATTCAGTAAAAATTGACCATTTCTTCAGATTCCGGCACAAAACGTATAATCACTTGTTGCGGAACCAACTGCAACAGCAACTCTTTCTGGTATCACCTCTTACACGATCCGTTTGAATGGGGAACGGACACAGGAATTGGAGTATCTACGGTTATTTTTGAAATTTTAAACTGAAAAACTTTGCAGATTTCTTGATTCAGGTACAACGTAGTTTGTTTACTTTCAAGTATTATGTGTGAAAGGCTCCATGGGGATATCAAAAACAAGGCGGGTAAAGCCAGGTGTGTTCTTATACCAATGCACGGAATCGTCCATCTTGTGACAGGCGTGACAGGCAATCGTAATCGTAGGCATGGTAGGCGAACAATTCGCTGTCAAAAAGCGCACCGTCTCCACCCCCCACCAATGAGAAACTTTTGGTACCCCTTGCCTACTTTTCCTCAATATGCACCCACCCTACTGGAGGCACTCTGATCAAAAACTAACAGCTACTATGATTTGAAAGTTTCAATTTTCAGATCAGTGCACTCTGGTGGCGGTATTGCCTAGCTCTGAGAAATCTTGAACCGGTTTGCGAAAACCGGAAACAGAGTGTCCCGTCTGTTTCTCTGTGCTTTTAAAATCACCTCATTTTATTGCCTAATGAACTAAAAAATGCATTGGTATTGTTTAAAAAAATTGTCTGAAAAACGACTTCTTGGAACCAGAGAATTTTTACAGAATGTTTGCCAGATTTGGCAGGTTCCCATATCCATAAGAATAAATGTATGTCTGTCTGTCTGTCTCTATACACTCGGAAACTTCTGAACCGATCAACGTAAAATTTGGTATCGAAACTTTTTCAATACTGGGAATGGTTTATATACTACTTTCAAAGCCCTACAAATTAAGAGAGAGGAGGCCTTCATACAAAATTTACAAAATTCTCCTAAATTCGATCAGTTTTCGTTTTTATTTTTTTTTATTTTTAGCGGAGAATTGTCCGTGAATATTGTCGTATTCCCAGAAGAATGAAAAGCAAGAGACTAAACTAGAGGGATATGTTTATTTAAGCACAAGCGACAACTGAATGAATGAGCTTTCACACAGATGGTGGTATTTATACCAGCAGGTACTCCTAGCGTGATGATATTTTGCTGCGGCATTCTAGTGTCTTCTTATTGGCCTTTTGGTCGTGTTCTACCACAAATATGTTTTAGGAAATTTTGAGCGGCTTTATCGGTGAGTGTTAAAGATTTGGAATGATAGATTGATAGATCATAGAAAGAAAGTTCTCATGGTGTTGAAATGAGCGAAGAGCATTTAGAATAGAAGCTTAGGTGTCTTTTCAACACCTTAGTAACTCTCTTTCTATGGTCTATCCGTTCATCATTTCAAATTTATAATACTCACCGATAAAGCCGCTCAAAATTTCCAAAAAAAAGTAGAAGATTAAATGCAAATTTATACATATGAGTTGCTTGAAACTGTTCCTTCTGGAGCCGTTAACATGACGCTACCCGTTTACGCTGAAAATGACATCTGCACTGCAATCGCCAAAATGAAATCCTCTGCATCACCGGGCCCGGACGGAATACCAACTCTGGTGCTTAAAAGATGTGCAAAAAATTTATGTAGACCACTGGCTTACTTAATCAATCTATCTCTGTCGACTGCCTGCTGCCCGACCCTTTGGAAAAAATCAGTCATGTTTCCCGCATTCAAAAAAGTAAACAAGCAGGACATAACGAACTACAGGGGAGTAACTTCGTTATGTGCAGGATCATAACTCCTTGAAATTCTTGTATCGAAGGACTTAATGTACAAAGCAAGACTTACATATCAGTTGACCAGCATGGGTTTTTCCCCGGAAGATCTATTAGCACAAATCTGACGCACTTTATATCTTTTTCTCTAAAATCCATCGAAAAAGGTTATCAAATCGATACCATTTACACCGATTTGAAACCAGCTTTCGACCGCGTCAACCACAAGATTTTGCTAGCTAAGCTAGACAAATTAGGTGTAGCAGACGTTATAGTAAACCTAACCGGCAGAAGAGTATCAGTGAAAACTGGGTCTCATGAATCTACTCAGGCGTCCCACAGGGGAGCAACCTTGGTCCGCTTCTTTTTTCTATTTTCTTCAACGATATCCTGTTAGCACTCCCCGAAGAGTGTCAGCTGGCATATGCTGATGACCTCAAAATCTATAGCAAGTTAAAAACGAGCACCGACTGTCAGGACTAACAACGTTATAATAACAAATTCAGCGATTGGTGTTACATGAACTGCCTAGCTATCAGTATTCCAAAATGTGCTATCATTGCCTTCAGCCGCAAGACTAATACCATTAGCTGGCTCTACAACATATCTGGGTCACCTATTGAACGCTGTACGTCTTTCAAGGATTTAGGAAGTTATTCTGGACGAAAAACTAACATTTCGTGAACATTATTCGACCATCATTGCGAAAGCCAATAGAAACCTCGGCTTCATCACAAGAACTTCTAAGCAATTTCGTGACCCCTACTGTTTGCGATCCCTCTACTGTTCGTTAGTCCGTTCTATTCTGGAAACGGCCTCTGTCGTTTGGAGTCCAAATTCCAAGTTTTGGTCTAATAGAATCGAAGCCGTCCAACGCAGATTTATTAAATACGCTTTAAGATTTCTGCCATGGAATAACCCGAACGATCTCCCCGAGTATCATCAGAGATGCCAATTGCTTTGCATGGAAACTCTTCAGGAAGGCCGTATAATCGCACGAGCCGTGTTTGTGAAGAAAATTCTGGATTGCGAGACCGATTGCCTTGCCTTGCTCCAACGAATCAACATCAACGTCAGTCCACGTATATAAAGAGGCCGAGAGTTCATCCGTATTGATTTCCAACGAACGAATTATGGTCAAGGCGAACTGCTTCGACTGATGTGCAGAATCTTTAATTGGTTTTATGAAGATTATGATTTTGACACGTTCATTGTTGCATGTAAATCAAAAATAAGAAAAAAAAAATTACGAGAACTTATCTCTTTGATGAATAGTCTGATTTTTTAAATTGTTTAAATTTTTTTCAATTGCTGTCATGGAGACATTGATGTCAGATGATAAAACTACAAATAAATAAATAAATAAATAAATAAATAAATAATAAATGACAATAAGCCACATACACATAACCAACACAATCATATTCTAAGTACAGAGGACGAATGATTGCAATGGTTACAAACCTCGGTAAATAAAGAAATTTAGAAATTAGAATTAGAACATATCCATAGTGATTTGCATGAAGATTTACATTTTTTTAATTAAGTTAAAGATAATTGTTCGCCCCTAACTTGAGACGAAATGACTAAGTAGCAACATGTCGATGCTGCGTACTGATCTTGGAATCAGGTCAGAGCTCGAGAAAGAGGTCAAGTATGCTTGGGTAAACAGCGATATAAGAAGAGTGATACTTCTCTTTCCAAGAATTTAGACATGCATCCAGACCACTATCGGACGAAGGCAGACAACCAGAGAAGTTACTAAAATGTGGTAACGGAAGACTAGGTTATTGGTGTGGTCTAAGCGAGGCGGTTCTACGTCAAACTAGCCGGAAAACGGTAGCAGAAATGTTGAAATGCATCCGTTTCGTCACCGTCAGGCAGGCGGCATGTTCTGGAACGAACCACCCTAGCGTAAGACGAAATGACCCTGTAGGAACATGACGATGCTGCGCGCATTATCGCCAGTAATGCGTGACAAAATCATCGGCAGCGAAGAGGTTTTTCCGAAGGTTCGAGCCAAAGTCAGCCTTAGGCTGGGCCTCTTTTCCCATCCAACCATCATTGGAGCAAGTAAGATTTATCGGAGGCCACGGGGCCACAGTCGGAGGCCCAAGCGGCCATAGACAAAGGCAGGAATGGCCAAAGTCAAGAGTCCATAAGGGACCACAGTTTGGGTCGGAAAGTCCATAATTGTAATTAGTTTTAAGTTAGGTTAAAATACAGTTCACTATTTGAAATGTTTTTAAAAGACTGTGCGAGGTCATTCATCGAAGGAAGAAAGACCTGATAACATCGATCCATGCCATCAGGGGCGATCCTGAACAATAATTTGTATTGAAAAGCTCCTCTCACTTCCAAAAAGCGTTGAATTTTCTTTTCTTTCAATAAGATTAGTTATCATATTCAATATCCTTTTTTTCTTAGAAAAGAAGCTCCTTGAGCCTTCAAAGATTAAAATTTTAAAAAGCATTTGAACCAACTTGATCCTTTTTGAGGGGGGAAGAAAAACACACCTAGTGTTAAAATATATCACTACTCGCTTCAAACCCCAAGCAATCCAGCATGGTATTTATAAGGCAGCCTATATCATGTGTGTTTTTATGTATTATGTGATTATTTAATATGTAGGTAGCTTAAACACTTAAAAAATAGATTCCAATTTAAGATTTAAAGCAGAAACCCTAGACTCAACTGTAAAAATTAGAGTTTCAACAAGAATTCACAGGAAATTGTGGAAAAAGTTATTTATTTTAGATCATTGCACCAGTCCGTTCACTCGAATGACAAATGTTAAAGGGTCTTTAATGAATATTAATAATAATAATAATCGCACCAGTCAAAAGTGCCTCCTGAACATATTATTTCACCCATGCATCTAACAATGATATTTTTTTGCTAGAATGCAGAGGTGACATTGGTCCTAATGCACATCATTGACCTTTCATCCATATCTTTCTTTTCCAAACTTCCAATTGACTACTCCCAAGTAACAATTTTAGCTTTATTATGGTCAGCAAAATATCGTTTGGACTATCGCATTAATCTTCATAAAAAGCTAAAGCGCATTCTATAACATCACCTGGACTCTAATAAAGCCAAAATCAGGCTATTTGGCCCTACCCTAGAAACGTCATCAAGACATATAATTGTTGGTCATTAATGTTGGTCACCAAAGCTTTTAAAAAGCTATTATAAAACATGTTAGAAATTTTTGTTTTTTTCGGTTCTGTCAGTTCTCGGAGTTTTTTTTTTATTTTTTCCAGCAACCATAATGGTTGATGAATGATGATTGCATTATTCAGATATGATCTGGTTAAATTAATAGCTAAAAAAAACCAATGTTTTAACCATATATTGAGCGTCTTTTCTGCTGCCAGTCAAGATTTTAGGTAAAATTTATATGAAATAGTATTTTAAAATAAATGCGCCTCGTCAAATCTGATGGTCAATCATGATGGAATTGATGGAAAAAGGCCTGAAAAAATATTTTCCAATGCTTGCATTGTGAATCCATCAACATGGCGTCATTTTGTGCCCTTCGGTTTTGCAACCAACATGGCGTGAGTCAATTCATAGTTTTATTATGGTTTAATGATGACCCCAAAAAAGCTACGATTTGATGTTTCTCTCGCAAGCCAACCAATTACACGCTAAGGTTGAGTTCTTCATTTCTGAGTTGTTAATCATTAGTACAGTAAATGAGGACAGACTTTTTGAATGAAAAGGGATTGGTTTTGAATGACCAGTTGAAGTCAAATTTCGTTGTCTGACGCCATCTTGAAATGCAAGATGGCGGCTTCCGCTGAACTTTAAAATGGTGTAAATGACTTGAAATCGCATGAAACTCCAACAAAATGGGTATCAGGTGAAAGGGCTAAACGAGTAGAAGTTGAATTTCGCTATCAGACGCCATCTTGAAATCCAAGATGGCGACATCCGCTCAACTTTTAATGCTTAATGCTGACAAAAAGTCGCATTAAACCACCACTATACGGGTATTGGGAGAAAGGGCTAAACTAGAAGTCGATTTTTTTCTTTCCGACACCATCTTGAAATCCAAGATGGCAGCTTCCACTGAATTTAAAATACTGTTAATCAATAAAAATCGCTTGAACACAACTTTTTTTCACGTAATACTACATTAAAACTACTATTTTAAGACAATTTAGATCATTTTAAATCACTTTTATTATTTTTTCATTATGTTTCTAATGCATTTAGCAATTTTCTTGTTTTTTTTATAGTTTTTGTTTTTTTTTGCCATTTATGTAATTCTATTATTCCTACCATGCTATTATGTTTAAATTGTATTGGCCTTATTCTAGCGAAAACTATAAGGCTATGTTGTTTCTGTTAACCGTCTGATTCAGGCACATGTGCCAAATTCGATGTTGCCAAAAACGAACAGGGTCTGTATTGTGGTGGTTTTTGTGGGATTTTCAGTGACTTACAGATTTTCAGAGAAACGCGAAAAGAGCTATTTGACTTCTATCATTTAGCCTTAGCACCCAATACAATATATTTGGGAGTTTCATGCTATTTTCATTCATTTACAGTATTTTTGAGTTCAGCTGAAGCCACCATCCTGGATTTCAAGATAGCGTCAGAATGCAAAAATAAACATTTTATAACTTATCCCAATTGACAAACACCCATATTTTGGAGGTTTCATGCGATATTCAATGATTTAGAGCATTTTTAAAGTTTATAGAAAGCTGCCATCTTGGATTTCAAGATGGCGTAAGATAGCAATATTCGACTTTTACTCGTTAAGCCCTTCCACCCACTACCACCTGGGTTTCATGTCATTTTAAGTCATTCACTACATTTTAAAGTTTAGCGGAAGCCGCCATCTTGGATTTCAAGATGGCGTCAGATAGCGAAATTCAACTTCTACCGGTTGATTTCTTTCAACTTATACCCCTAAAATATAGGTTTTGTGCGATTTTCAGTCATTTACAGTATTTTCAAGTTGAGTGGTAGCCGCCATCTTGGATTTAAGATGGCGACGGGCAACGAAATTTTACTTCTACTCGTTTATTATTTTCACCTAATAATAACCATATTGTGAATGTTTCACGATATTTTCAGTAATTTACAGCTTTGAAAATAAAAGCGGAAGCCGCCATCTTGAATTAATGATGGCGTCAAGCAACAATTCCTACTATTTGGGCCCTTTCACTCAATACTCATATTGTAAAGATATTCATATCACTTTCGGTGATTTCAAGTTTTCAAAGATGTCTTTTTTTAATTTTAACTCAAAACCAACACGCATAACTTACCAAAAATGTGTAAAAATGGGAGTTCCAATTCAAATATGTGCTATCTAATCTGAGCGTGTCCAGTTTTGACATCTTGATCGAGAACTGTCACTAAGTTTTATGGCGGTTTTAATGATCATGCACTGAGTGCTATTATAGAACATGCAAAAGAAAGCTTGGAGCAAACTTCTAGGTTTGTGTTTTATTATGGTTTAAAAAGAGCATTCATAACTTTTTCAAAATAACTAAAACAGCATGTTTAATAAAAGTTTTATTAGCGTTTTCAAAACCATCTGAAAACATGTGGTCGAAAAAAAATTATAAGCATTCTGCATGACCATAATAAAACCGCCATAAAACGAGCTGCACAAAAAAATGCCATAATTAAACCATAATAAAACTTCCTAACGCTAGTTGGCATAATCTGTGTTACTTGGGCTAGGACGTGGCCGGCGCCGTTATTGATAATCGAAGAGAGAGTATAAACTTCGGCCATTGTTAATGCCCAGGCAGCATTCTTTAGACCAATGAACAAAATTGAAGAATTTTTTGTCAATTTTGTATTTTTTGTAATTATGATAATTTAAGTAATTTAAATAATTTTTGTGACAAAAGTAATTTTAGAAATTTGAGTTATTTTAGTCATTTTTGTCATTTTTGTCATATTTTGTCATTTTAGTAATTTTAGTAATTTTAGTAATTTTAGTAATTTTTGTCATTTTTGTCATTTTTGTCATTTTTGTCATTTTTGTCATTTTTGTCATTTTTGTCATTTTTGTCATTTTTGTCATTTTTGTCATTTTTGTCATTTTTGTCATTTTTGTCATTTTTGTCATTTTTGTCATTTTTGTCATTTTTGTCATTTTTGTCATTTTTGTCATTTTTGTCATTTTTGTCATTTTTGTCATTTTTGTCATTTTTGTCATTTTTGTCATTTTTGTCATTTTTGTCATTTTTGTCATTTTTGTCATTTTTGTCATTTTTGTCATTTTTGTCATTTTTGTCATTTTTGTCATTTTTGTCATTTTTGTCATTTTTGTCATTTTTGTCATTTTTGTCATTTTTGTGATTTTTGTGATTTTTGTGATTTTTGTGATTTTTGTCATTTTTGTCATTTTTGTCATTTTTGTCATTTTTGTCATTTTTGTCATTTTTGTCATTTTTGTCATTTTTTGTCATTTTTGTCATTTTTGTCATTTTTGTCATTTTTGTCATTTTTGCCATTTTTGTCATTTTTGTCATTTTTGTCATTTTTGTCATTTTTGTCATTTTTGTCATTTTTGTCATTTTTGTCATTTTTGTCATTTTTGTCATTTTTGTCATTTTTGTCATTTTTGTCATTTTTGTCATTTTTGTAATTTTTGTCATTTTTGTCATTTTTGTCATTTTTGTCATTTTTGTCATTTTTGTCATTTTTGTCATTTTTGTCATTTTTGTCATTTTTGTCATTTTTGTCATTTTAGTAATTTTAGTAATTTTAGTAATTTTAGTAATTTTAGTAATTTTTGTCATTTTTGTCATTTTTGTCATTTTTGTCATTTTTGTCATTTTTGTCATTTTTGTCATTTTTGTCATTTTTGTCATTTTTGTCATTTTTGTCATTTTTGTCATTTTTGTCATTTTTGTCATTTTTGTCATTTTTGTCATTTTTGTCATTTTTGTCATTTTTGTCATTTTTGTCATTTTTGTCATTTTTGTCATTTTTGTCATTTTTGTCATTTTTGTCATTTTTGTCATTTTTGTCATTTTTGTCATTTTTGTCATTTTTGTCATTTTTGTCATTTTTGTCATTTTTGTCATTTTTGTGATTTTTGTGATTTTTGTGATTTTTGTGATTTTTGTCATTTTTGTCATTTTTGTCATTTTTGTCATTTTTGTCATTTTTGTCATTTTTGTCATTTTTGTCATTTTTTGTCATTTTTGTCATTTTTGTCATTTTTGTCATTTTTGTCATTTTTGCCATTTTTGTCATTTTTGTCATTTTTGTCATTTTTGTCATTTTTGTCATTTTTGTCATTTTTGTCATTTTTGTCATTTTTGTCATTTTTGTCATTTTTGTCATTTTTGTCATTTTTGTCATTTTTGTCATTTTTGTAATTTTTGTCATTTTTGTCATTTTTGTCATTTTTGTCATTTTTGTCATTTTTGTCATTTTTGTCATTTTTGTCATTTTTGTCATTTTTGTCATTTTTGTCATTTTTGTCATTTTTGTCATTTTTGTCATTTTTGTCATTTTTGTCATTTTTGTCATTTTTGTCATTTTTGTCATTTTTGTCATTTTTGTCATTTTTGTCATTTTTGTCATTTTTGTCATTTTTGTCATTTTTGTCATTTTTGTCATTTTTGTCATTTTTGTCATTTTTGTCATTTTTGTCATTTTTGTCATTTTTGTCATTTTTGTCATTTTTGTCATTTTTGTCATTTTTGTCATTTTTGTCATTTTTGTCATTTTTGTCATTTTTGTCATTTTTGTCATTTTTGTCATTTTTGTCATTTTTGTCATTTTTGTCATTTTTGTCATTTTTGTCATTTTTGTCATTTTTGTCATTTTTGTCATTTTTGTCATTTTTGTCATTTTTGTCATTTTTGTCATTTTTGTCATTTTTGTCATTTTTGTCATTTTTGTCATTTTTGTCATTTTTGTCATTTTTGTCATTTTTGTCATTTTTGTCATTTTTGTCATTTTTGTCATTTTTGTCATTTTTGTCATTTTTGTCATTTTTGTCATTTTTGTCTTTTTTGTCATTTTTGTCATTTTTGTCATTTTTGTCATTTTTGTCATTTTTGTCATTTTTGTCATTTTTGTCTTTTTGTTATTTTTGTCATTTTTGTCATTTTTGTCATTTTTGTCATTTTTGTCATTTTTGTCATTTTTGTCATTTTTGTCATTTTTGTCATTTTTGTCATTTTTGTCATTTTTGTCATTTTTGTCATTTTTGTCATTTTTGTCATTTTTGTCATTTTTGTCATTTTTGTCATTTTTGTCATTTTTGTCATTTTTGTCATTTTTGTCTTTTTTGTCATTTTTGTCATGAACAAAAATATTTGAAAACGTCAAGTGCTTATCAAGGAGAAAAAACCCTTCACAGCTCAAGGAACATAATTTGAATTAAAAGTAACGAAGAGAAATCAATTTGTGACCAGATAAGTTCCATCTAAATTGGTACTGCAACGAAAGGTTCTGCATAGTTCAGATATGGAAGTTTGCGATAAGTGCAAAGTTTATTTTGCAAGAAAACAAGAAACAATGGCAGCAGCATCAACACTAGCAGCAGCAGTAACTTTGCAGCTTTAATTATACATCAATTGCTTTTTGTTTTTATTTCGGTTTGCTTGTTAAAATCGAAGTTATCAAGGGAAGAGTTGGAGTCGTCTTCATTTGCTCATAGGGTTTCCCACTCCATATTGGTTTGAGATTTTTCCGATGGACGAGCACAAGCTGAAGGTGTTCAACTTTTGCTTCCTGTTCGAAAAGAATATACCTAAAAACGTCCACCCAGAAAAGAGGTGGTGGCAAAATATCCTTACATTAGAGCTTCGTTCCTGCTCTTATTATTGCATAAACGAAAAATATTTACTCTTATTTATAGGCGCACCAAGAAAACTATCTCGTATCACAGATCTCAAGTATTTGACTCATACCTACTGCAAGAGCGAGAAACTGCAAATCTGCACCAAGAAATAATGGGGAGGCTCCCAAACCGAAAAACCGAACCACTTCCAGATGGTACTAATAATGCAAGTCTAGTGTCTTCTTCCGTGTTGCGAAAGTGGCTGTGTTTATGTTTTTGTGCCAAGTATAAGACTAGAAGTTGAGTTGGCTCTTCACTTGGCATCTCATCAGCATAGAAATAGAAACCGGGTGCCTGCTTGGATGCTGGATGCTGGATGCTGCAGCATCCTTCCTTACAACATGTCAGTGCGATCCGAGCTGCCGAGCCAGAACAACAAGATGGGAAACTTAATTTAAATATGAATTTTCTATTATGTTTAAATTATAAATTTTGACCATTACATATTAAGACATCGGGTTTCTGGTCTGCAGGAAGTGAAAAAGGATATTATAAACTTTGGTGCGGCCTGGCCTTCTTCCTTGGGTGGCTGGCTGGCTGGCTGGCATTAAACCCATGGATGGCCGGCCTGCATGCAAGTATGTAAGGTGGGTTGCGTACATATATGGATGGACATCCTGGCCTTTCCCTGCTTTTCTAAGAGCCAGGCGGCTACGGTTTTCGTTTTTATAGCTGCTTGCAGTGGTTATTGCAATCTATCTCGGATGTGGAAATAAACAATCTTCTAATTGAGAATACACAACTTTCGATATTAAACTCGATTCCCTATAGTGGTGAAAGTTTTCAATTTTAATTTTTTCCGCCAGAATTTCATAATGTATTGAAAAACAATAAAATTAGATCACAGATTATATCGAAAACAAACTCGAACAAAATTCAGTGACCCATTATTGCATTCGTATTAGCTATATATCGGCAGCCGTCCGTTGATTGACGACAATTGCTTTTAATTGAACGCCAGAAATCATATTAATGTTTCCAATCGGTTGCTCTCCTCCCCCGGCCTCGTTTTTGCCTCAGTGTTGACAGCCGATTCCTTTAGCGGCAGCAATAGTGGTTGGTTGCTTTTTAAAAATTAGCAGCAAACACTACCCCACATCATGTCACCATGTTCTCAAACGGACTCGTCATATCACGTGGTGCTTGTGATGTTAGTGTTAGTAAATTGGATTTGACTTGCGGCGTTTTGTAGACACATGGACACGTTTTCTTCTATGCCTAACACAATCATTAATATAAATCATGCGGTGATATGTAATTGCAGTACTTTTATGTATCATTTGCGTTTTGAGTTAAATCTGGTGCATATTTCTGACGAACTTGATACGATGTTGCTCCTAGTTTTTGCTAATTGTATTCGTTGATTGGAAATTGTTAACAATTTCGAATTTTAACCAACATAACTATAAAAAAAATTAAGCAAAACTTCCTGAAGGCAGTATTGTTAACGTTTCATTGTTTTAAGAGCCACCCCGATCAGCTTAATCAAATCAAATATCTTTTGTAGCTATCATCTACGAAAATCAGTTACATAATTTCTGCTTTTGATCGCGGATTCAAAAACAGAGTTGAACGTTTTACATTTATACATAAATGCCGATAAACTTAAATTAAAAGGCACAAACGAGTATCACATGACGATATATTTCACTTTAAAAAACATCCATCTTCATTCTTTGCCAGATTGTCAAGAATAAGCTCCTCGATCTTTGTTGAGATACCACCAGTGGTAATGCTATTTCTTACCGGACTACAATATGTACACATGATTCTCCTTTCAAAGATATTAAATAAAAAAATTCCAGGAGACCATACGAAAAAAAAGCGTTTAGTAACTGTTAATTGATCATGTTCATCCTAGTTGACCATTTTTAGTGGTCTGGATTGAATCGGGAAGCTCCAAACAATATCCAAAACAAGTCTTTAGTTTTGGATGTTGATTTCTTTCGGTCCATAATTTTGTCGAAAAGTTCATTCGAGCCAATGGACCACATAGGAGAGGGTTGGAAAATAGCAGGAATGTCAA
Organism: Uranotaenia lowii; assembly: GCF_029784155.1. NCBI lineage: Eukaryota > Metazoa > Arthropoda > Insecta > Diptera > Culicidae > Uranotaenia > Uranotaenia lowii. The sequence continues at coordinate 431,583,845 of NC_073692.1, forward strand.
ACACTTGCATTTGACATATTTTTGCACATCTCATTCGAGAAATTTGTTTGAAAATATCGATCAAAATTAAACCTGTTAGAAAAAGATCGTTCAAAATGAGAATCAGTGTGCTAGTAAACTGAGTCGATTTGGGGTCATTTTTGAATTTCTCAAACCCTGGGGTCTAAAAAGCTTCGTTATGGTTCAAAACTCATCTATGATTTTGCAGAATTTTTAAGTAACGTTTATTTACATGAGTAAATTTGAACTTTTAGGTTTGTATGGGAAAAATTAAATATTTTGTACTGAAAAATCAACATCATTTTTCTTTCTTCTGTGGAACCGAGCTTGCTTATAATTTCCGTGCCTATTTATAAATTCTCTAAAGGAAACGAAGAACTTTGTCGAAGACCGTAACTTCGTATCTCGTTAGACAACAAAGTTGTGGATCTGAATCAGGATAAGAATGATAACGATCATGTATGGGACCTGAATCTGGATCAAGACTAGAATCCGAATCAAGACTAGGATTACGATTAAAATCATGAGATCATGACTAGGAGCTAAGGATCGGATCAGGATCAGAATAGGAATCTGGATAAGGATTTGAGTTAGGATAAATATTTGAATCAGGATCAGAATCAAGATCAAGTTTGGGATCTGAATTGTAACTAGAATGATAATATCGGCTATGATTAGGATCAGGATAACGATTAAGATCAGGTTCAGAACCACGATCAGCATCTGTTTTTAATCGGGATCTAGATAAGGATCCAAGATATGATAAGGGTTAGAATCAGATAGTATATGAGGGATGAGGGATCAGAATCTTGATCAGGATCAGGATCAAAATAAAGATCAAGAACAGTGTTAAGAAAGACAAGGTTCAGAATTTGAATGAATTAGAAGATCAAGATCAGTATCAGTGAATTGAAATCCAGACCAAGATAAGAACCAAGATCTGTTTTTGATAGATCATAACCCAACAGAGGATAATAATCTGGATCAGAATCGGTATAAAAGTAAGAATCAGGTTCAGGATCAGTAACAGAATCTGATAAAATATATTGATCTTATTTAGCGTGTCCCATCATGTCTAAGAACGATTTTGGTACAATCCTGCTCAGCTGATTTCTTTTGTGTCTTGTTGTTCACAGTTTAACTTAAAACTCCATCCACTTAGGGTGTAGTAATTTTTCTCAAGCATGTGTTATTAAATTCTCATAAGAATAGAAGCTGCCATTCAGTCAGCAGTTTTTCTTTACTACTGCGAAATATCGGGTTGAATGTATTGTGCTTTTTTTATATTCTAATGCAGTGGTTTTCAAAGTGGTCCCTACCGTCCCCTTGGAGGCGTTGAGAGCTTCCAGAGGGGCGGTGAGCTCAATTTTGAAATTTGGGGGGCGTTGGAAAGGCTCAAAGGGGCGATGAGGTCGTAATTAACATTTTCACAAATCACGAAACAACGTAGTTTTTTAATAACAACGAGTAAGTTCGATGCAATTTAAAATTACGTTACAAAACTGTACATCAGGCTGAACATTAAAACATCTAGGCAAGCAAATTTTGGTTCCAGTATGATTTTTTTTAGATGTAAATGTAGGAACTAAAATTTTTTTTATATTGTCACTGAATTTGTATTCGCTCTACATGTTGATCTTGTTTGGTAAGATTATTTTGGGTGAAACTTAAACAAGAATAATTATAGAAGGCAATGCTTGATTTTCTTTAAAATGTAGGTATTGTCTCAAAAAATCTGCTTAACAGAAAATACCACCATAAAATCTGTTTAAAAAGGCGTCATCTGTGATTTAGTGATAGATTTTTTTTGAAAGAAAATATTTAAGAATTATTTTAGATTAGAGAGTTTTTATTTAAAGTTATTATTTGTTCATCTTTATTTCAATCAATTCAAAAAATCAATTGTGCATAACTTTGAACAGAACTCAAATTCAAATAAAAAGAATTAAAACTATTCTTACGTTATTTTACCGGCTTGACAGTATTTAATTAGAATCCAATAATGCAATTTAGTGTTCAACACTAATGCAAATTAATGGTTAATAAAAAATGTTGTTTACACAAAATTTAAGATATATGATTTAAAATCAAAATGATTCACTAGTTTAAGTAAGTTTCTAGGAAACTTTACACTAAATAAAGTGTTTACTGGAGGTTTGTAGCAATATGAGACCCTTGGAGCCAAAAGGGTATATGTAAGTTAAGGCTGCCAGATTGCCCGGTTTTATTCAGATTTGCCCGGACCACTGATGAAAACTTCGACAAAACCCTGATCCGGTCCGGTTGCCCGGGTTTCCTTGAAAAAATCCCAGATTTTTCCCAGAATTATTCCCTTCATTTGCCAAAACGTGCAATATTAAATCACGCTGTTTAATAATAAATATTGAACCATTAAGTGTTAGAAGAGAATTTGCTGCAATCTCCTTTGTAAACGACGTAATTAATCAGCATGTTCAGTCTACTTATCTACTAAATCAGTTAAACTTTTATTGTCCGAGTCGCCAGTTGAGAACAAGAAATCTGATTATTTTAACCTCTGCTCGAACTGATTATGGTAAACATAGTCCAATCAATTGTCTAATGCAGAACTAGAATAAAAACTACCAGAACATAGATTTCACTATGTCTAAACAGCAGCTAAAAAGTGATTTTTACGGCAACAGGCACTTAAGAACCTAATATTGTAGTATTTAAAGTAATATTAAGATTGTACTACTCGTTTTAAGAATATATATGTAGCCTGTAGTTGTTGAAATTTTTATTTATGCGTCCAAAAAGAAATTTTTTGAGCAAATTTTATGAAAATAACCATGAAAAGTTTTTTGAATGCGATTAAAAACTGCGGATAAATTATGACGGAAATTTGTTTTTTCAAGTTTTTTTTCTTGATTTTTTGCTAAAAAATTACTGGGTTTTGGAAAAAACTTGCCTGGATATTACCCGGGTTATTGGTCGACAATTTTGAAATCAAATGCCCGGATTTTGCCAGATTTTTAGATAAAATTTCCGGATTTATCCGGCTTGGGTACCTGCTGGGAAAAATCTGGCAACCTGAGTATAAGTGCATAAAAGCTAATTTTGAGAAAACACGCTTTTAATTTGTTATGTTTGGTAATTTTCTTTATATTTTTTAAAAAAATTACATTTTTCTTCCGAACAAAATAGTGTGTCAATTCTAAAAGTCTGAAAAATCATATATTTTTCGAAATATTAGAAACGATTGACAATTTTTAAATTAATACCCCCTACCCTCTTGACTCTAAGGGCTCCACATAAATTTGAATGAGTTTTGATTTTGCCCAGGAGGGCATTGAGTTTTCGAATTTTTCCAAAAGGGGGCGGTGAGTGAAAAAAGTTTGAAAACCACTGTTCTAATGGATTTCCGAGTTCCTGGAACCGTTGCCGTGGTTTTTGACGCTCACAGTTTCACACTTTGGGAGAAAAATTTCTGTTCACAAAGTTCCAGCACATTATAAAGGGAGTCATATTCGGGAGGCCACCAAATAATGGCTTCAAGAAAGTATTTGATTTTGGTGAGTTTGATTCACATATTTTTAAATCTGTTATCTTATTTTAATCGCCGCCGGGATATATTCTTATTTAATTTTTGGCATTTCGGCGAGTTGTGAAAATTCAAGGTAGAATATTAAGAAAGAACATGAAGGTATTATAGGTGGAAAGATCAAAGCTAGAGCGCTTTGGGTAGAAGAAATTGAATAGTTGGTGAAAATGTGAGCAGGGCTTTTGTTGTGTGAACAGCTTTTGAACTACTTGCGTGATTCTTTGCCGCGCGCCGTTTCAATGTTGATAGGAAGCGATGAAGAAAGCGCTCTAGCTTTGATCTTTCCACCTATAATACCTTCATGTTCTTTCTAAATATTCTACCTTGAATTTTCACAACTCGCCGAAATGCCAAAAATAAATAAGAATATTTTTAAATCTGATTCAGTGTCTAGTTTCATAATATTTTTCAGGCAAGTCAACCGAGATCAAAACTTCAAACAAAGCAAAAAAATATTTGCCATATTTTACATTGATTATATCAAGAGATTTCTCTTCATGAAAAAAAATATGGTCATCAAACTCAATTAATCGCGTAGCAGTATCGTTTTTTCAAAACTTAACTGTATGACGAATTTCAGTTAAAAATTCCAATAAACAGTAACGTTCATAATTGTATACAAATTGGAGGCACGCACACTGTCGCTTCGACTTTGAACTTCCATAACTTTTTACTCAGATGATATTTTTTCATAACATTTTCTGCGTAAGATAGATTAACTATCACACTATTATATTACAAAGTTTGAGCTTTCTATAGTTTGTGTGGCGTAATTCTACAAAAATCGAACTTGTTGGACTTTTACCATTCAAACTGCAATATCTCAGAAACAACGCTACATTTTTTATAGATATTTTGCAGAGTGATTGTTGAAATATGAAATTAGCAAGTCTGAAGATTTTGGAAATTTCCTACAACGAGATCAAACGTTACGTACGATATTTCAGGCTTAAACCCAAAAATGCAACTTCTATAGAATTTAGAACGATTCATGAGAACAATATCCTTTGCTACCACAAATTTGCCAAAAAATTTCTGACAAAAGCTATAAACCAAAGAAAAAATGTAATAAATGATCTATTTGTGTTTTGTAATCAGAATCTCACGATATTTTAGTGGTTATCGCGTAGCTTTTGATCTCATCGATAGAACTTTTCAAATACTTAAGACATGCTTTATTTTTCAAGAATCACTCATCAAAATTTCAAAACAAGTGAAGCGTGGTTTCTGGGATATTGCAGTTTGAGGGGTAAAACTCAAAAAAGTATTTTTTTTTTGTAGAATTACTGTATCTCTAGCCACACAAACTATAGAAAGTTCAAATTTTGTGATATAGTGGTGTGATTTTTTTTTTTTTTTTTGTTTCGATTATAGTCGTTTTACCATCATTATGGCATTCGCGACTTTATCAACGTTGCAGTTGGCGGATCGTTATTGAAAAACTTATCCGGTACAACTGTGTTCGATGTTTACTCTTGGGCTCGAACAACTTGATCTGTCTTACGAGGAAAATGTGATTGAGAAATGTCATCTGAGCAAGGAGTTATTCAAAGTCGAAGTAACGGTGTGCGTGTTTCCAATTTCTATGTGTTCTGGAACGAGTTGAACCACCCTAAGCTTCAAAAAGGACCCAGTAAAAGCATCGCCATGCTACTGGCTTTAACGGCAATTATGCGCGTTAAAAACATCGGGTATCATCGGGACCGAAGATGATCCCATCAGGGTCGAGCCAAAGTTGGTCCTTAGTTCGACCTCTTTTCCCGACCAGCCATCCTTGAGTAAGGATCATAAGTAAGCGGGCCCGAGTGGCCTGTGGCCTTTGAGGCACAATTTTCCCGCTTGTTTGGATAACGTGCCGCTATTGAGCCAACCCTTCTCTGAAGAGATGCCAGAATGGGCCAGTTAGAGGCCATGTAAGCCATAGTCAGATTGTGTCGAAGTCCGCTTTATTGTAATTAATTAAGTAAAAATACAGTCCACTATTTGTATCGTTGTTTTGAATGAGTGTGTTCCTAATTTTCCATTCGAGAAATGCTGATGATATCGTAAAAGCCCTCAGGGGCTAGTCCTGAACACCATACAATTTTGAAAGGTACTGCATGTAGGTACATCAACAACTGTAAATGTGTTTTGATTCTTAAACAAAAACTAACTACCCTCGAATACGAATTTTACTGGCTGGTCACGTTTTTTTTCGTTACCTCTTAAGAAAGTTTAGTAGTCACATCTCTGTTAATATTCTTCCACATGCCCAAAAAACAGAGAGAAGGAGTTTTGTGCGTTAACACACAGAATTAAAAAGGTGATTTGAGATCCTGATTCCAATTTTCTTTTTCATTTCATGAAAAATTGGATTCATGCAGATTCGAAGTTCTTTAATTTAGTTCTTATAAAGATTTAAAATCGTATAAAGCTTCGAAACAGCGATTCAAAATAGAAAAAAATATAATTCGAAATTCATATTTAAATTCAGACTTATATAACGTAAAAAAAAAATAGTTGTAATAATTAATTCAGATTGAAATCCATAATTTCAAAATTTTAATTATAAATTCAGTTTGAGGGCTCTGAAACACATCTTGGCTTAAATTTAAAATTCTGATCTGGAATTTCGATTAAGAAATTGTAGGTATTGGAATTCGGAAATTTTATTTTGTGTTTTATGAAAAACCGTGTTTTTTTTACAAAAAATGTAACCAACAGTATTTGAATGTTAGAAATAAATATTTGCAGATAAAGGAACATGTAATTTTCAAGAGAACAAATTTGCAAGGGAGTTCGATATTTTCTCGGTGTATTTTTCAAATATTGCAGTAGAAAAGAAATAAATTTTGAACTATAATTTTAAAATTTATCGAGTTTGCAATAATTTCAAACTGAGAAATTAATTTCTTACGTTTACTGTTGAAAATATGATTTATTTTTGTCGATGGTTGATATCTCTGAATTTGTGCAAGATTTTGGCAGATTCAGCTTATTTGATTTAAGCATAGAAAAAGTTGGCTTTAAAATTGAAGCCTTTTTTGAAATAAGAGTTTTCCTAAGCTCTAATCAAATAAGACTTATCTTCCAAGCTCTTGAGCAAATCCAAAAACTTACTAGACCGATGTAATATCCCTACTTTTTTACTTACGGTTTAGCTTACCATTTTAAAGATTTCAATTGGTAAATTTTTACACCTCCCATAACTTTTCTTGTTGTTTTTGCTGTAAGAAATAGGGATAAAGTTTTGAACGCGATCCATCAAGTCCTGAACTAGCGCAAAGAGATTTAAATTATTTTTTTTTAGTTTTTTTTATCGAAATTTTTATGGGAAAACACAATTCAAAACTCGCCAGAGATGTACTGAAAGTTCAAAAAAATAAACTTTGGATGAACAATATTCCTTGATTTTTGCAGTACAATTCATGTGAACAAAGAACAAAGCGCCGATGTATAGGATAGGCTGGCGCGAGTCTGGTTTTGGTATGCCAGGCGTACTGGGTTCGATTCCCGGTATCTGCAAAAAAATTTGGGTTCGAATCCCATAAGCGCCCGACAGGTAAGCTGTGTTTTCTCTTATAACTGTGTTTTCTCTTATAACCGACAGGTAAGCTGTGTTTTCTCTTATAACTGACTATATAATAAGAATGTTCAATCAGTTGCCAGCTGGCTAGGTATATACACGGATGCCAGAATACCTGTAAGTAAACTAGCCCACCTGATTGACTCGTTCTTCCAAAATAAACCGACATCAACACAATACATTCATCCACAACAGTTCATGCGAAGCCATGGGGTCCGGGTATGGTGTACGCGCTGCATTAGAGATTCGACGAACCTAATAATCTAAGAATGCATGTGAGCACATACTTAGGCAGAAACTGCGGTGAATCCGTGCACCTAAGGTGGATAACCAACATACAACATATATACATACAACTAATGTGAACAAAGAACAAACCTCACTTGTACCTCATTGAAGATATTCAATGTTATACATTTTTTTTAATTTATTTTTTTTTTGCATATTAGCGTTTTTGACTGCTTACTTGCTAGCTGTGTAATCGTAGGATGGGGATGAAAATCTAAAAAAAACTGCTTTGCATAGCATGGGAATTTATTGGTTTATGTAACCTTTACAAAAACATTTCAAGAAATTATTCAGCAAGCAAAGTCTGCCATTTTTAAGTACTTTTCAATGGATTCAGATTTTTTACTTTGAAATGGTTTTAACTTTTTTAAGGAATTGCTTAGCTACTTGACATGTTAGCAAAAAATTAAGCTTAAGAAAAGTCAAAACCATAAATCAAAGACCTACTTAATTTCACGCTTATTTGAATTTTCTGGATGATTTAGTGTACAAAATTTACTTCTTCCATTCAAATTTCCATACAAAATTTTAAATCAAGGTTATTAAAAGCTTCGGTTTAATACAAAAAACTATTTATAAACTTTAAAATAAATACTCAAATGGTACAAAAAATAAGGTTTATTTAAAGTGTTTTTGATTCCTGCAATGTTTGAGCTAAAATTTCATTAAAAATCATGATAATTATGCTTAACATGAATCTAAATTTTGAAAACCAATACAGAGAATTGATATTCGTCTATAGTTTTTCATAAGATGAGCTTTTCCAGACTCAAATTCATAGGTTGAATATCAGACAACAAAGATAAGTCTCATGACTTTTTGATGGATCGAGAGCCCTCAAAACATCAAGAACATCCTGTTGTTGTAATTTGACATAAAAATTAGACACGAATTTTTGACCGAAATTTTCCTTTAAAATTTTCTCAATAATGAAAATTTAAATGATTTATGAAAAAATAGTTGAAACTTGGGGTGGGGTGAATTTTAATTTAATAAATAACTTAAAATACAAATACAAGAATTTGTATTTTTTTTTTAAATTGTAGATATGAACCTCTTACATTCACAGAATGATTGTTGAATAAAAAGCTCTTTTTGGAAAGATTTGTCTTTCATGTAAGAATTGGACTTTTTCGTTATTATGAAACTTATTTTTATGTGTCAAAAACAATCTTCAATCAAAGACTCACCTCAATTTTGAAGACTCCACCTACTACCGCCTTCTCCTGTAGACTGTTGCCGCTGCTGCTTCCGCTGTTTCCCCCGTAGTGCGACGCAATCGAGTTGACGTACTCTAGCTCTTTGCGGACGTTGCTGAAATCATGGCCTGTCGCTTCACAGGGCATATTGATGCCGAGCATTCCACACAACTTGGCCGCGTTGTTGTGGTTTATGATGCTACTGTTGTTATTGTTATTGATAGTTCTTGCACTCGATTCTGAATGATCACCCAGTGTTGTCGTCGGCGATTGAGGATGCTGCTGCTGCTGCTGTTGGTGTTGATGTTGTTGTAGAGGATTGTTACCTTCCGCCATATTATAGAAGCAGCTGGTACCTTACCAACTACCACAACGATTGGAGGAACAAACACGCGGCATTATGTGTTTGTCGGGTTTGGTTCAATATCAACTGGTTCAATTTACGAACGTGGCCATGCTGATGGAGGGAAAAAGATAGAGAGAAAGATAAACATTTAAAGTTCGACTGATTATCTAGTTCAGAAGAAATTCAATCTAATTAAAACGACATCGTATGAAAAATTAGCCGGCTCTCGGTCGAATTCAATGAGTGAAATCGAGGCGGGGTGCGCCGTAATTCAAATCCGGTTTAATCTGCTCGAAAAGTTAACTTAATTAATCGAGGCGCGCTTGAATCTGGAAGCCTCATTTTACCAAATATCAGACTGTGTCGCGGGTTGAAATTAGCATTTGATAGGCCACTGACGGGCGAAGTGGTCAAGTGACGACAGGCCGGAAAAGCCGGTCACGTAAAATAGCAAACAATCTCCGCGACAAAAACAACGCCGAAAAAAAACGTTAATTCTCGTCGTACTACCTCGTCGTGGCAGGGAAAATGAAAAGTTGCTGAAAAAAGGGAAAAAAACGCACCAAAATGCCCCAAGTGCGAGACAGAAGTGGAACGCAACATGAAGTGATATATAACTCCAGTGTTTTTAAAATTAAATCACATTAAAACATCATACCGCTGCTCTCGACGGCAATGCAATGGGTCCATATTGCGTGGGTAGGACACCAAATGAATTGGGAATTTTTCGCAGAACGCCCTTCCTCACCCTTCTCTTTCAGCTCGATGTACGCAAAACGCTGGAACCATTCATGCAGTCAACAATTTTACTACACCAAACCGAGCGGCCGAACAAGGGACACAAACACAACACACATATGCAATCGTCGTCACATTACCGTAAAATTACTGATCTCCTCCGACGTCTTCCGTCCAACTTCCTCAGAATCCCGAAGAAATTAAGCGTGTTGTTGGTTAAGTCGTTATTAGAGAGATGAAGATGAAGGAGGTCGCTGCTCGCATGCATTCACGAGACCGAAGACGATCAACGACGACACTAACTCGCGAGGGCAAATTAAAATTAAGAAGGCAGCGAATTTCAACAATGAAAATAATTAAGATATTTTAATGCATTAGCTGGAACCGGTCAACTGACTCAGGCCAAGAAAGCAGGTGTGGGTGAAGGAATAAAATTGTCACCAGCCAACCATCGAAACAACCACCGGACGAGAAGATCGTGTGCGGCCACACTGTTGCGGCTGTTGCTGAATGGGATGCTGCTGAATGAATGGATGACGGCAATTGGTGGAGATGCGAAGTGGCGAAGGATTTTTACATCGAAGGTGGTCGACCGGACTTTGCCGTACCCGCATCCCAAAGCCAGTCAGCGACAATCGTTTAGTCCAGTTCGTAATTCTAAACGCAAAATAAAATTACCCTTACGCTGACTGTCGTGCGGTGTGTGGAGTAGGTCAATGATATTCAGATGTAGAAACAAACAATCTAGGGCATTTCGGAAATAGAAACTATTTAATTTCGATTCCGATGAGGATAACTGTTGTCGTCCAGTCAAAAATTTCGAAATCATTCGTGAGTATTCAAGTTCATCAACCTAAGCACATCGAGATCCTGCTGTAGACGTAAGTAGTTTGTATGTTGTGCTAACAAACGGTATATTTTAAGATAGTTTGTATAGAAAACTGATTATGCATTGAATAGTTCTCAAGAGTCGTCCATAAACAAATTGAACTGAAGTTGGCTTAGGTAACTGCCTTGGGGAACTCCGTTAGGATCAGATAAGTCTTGAGATTGGTTGACACTCGTACCTGAAAACAGGGTTACTGATAATCGCTTCGTTTGCCTCAAAATTTCCAATCGTTACCGATGCAACCACAGTAACGACGCTGTTTTGCATTACTCGCGAAGGAATCTAAACATGCAACAGAAAAGCGCCGTCTTAGTGAACTATGTACGATGATTTTTCGTTCTGTTTGTGTTGCCTAGCGTTCCTTGCTGATTTTCTCCTCCCGATTTTCAGTCATTGTTTAATCCAGCAACCATCCACTTCGCAACAGAATCAACTCGTTAGCGAAATGATTCGGCGCGAGTTGATGTCGATGTTGTTTATTCATGCCCAGGCTCAGACCTTCAAGGAAGAATACTACTAGGGATCAATTCCCGGGATAAAAACTAAGACCCATTTTTAATAAATAATTATCATAACTTGAGAGGAAAATAAGCCAATATTGGCATAGATTTGGTTTTTGGGCACCTCTTCCGTTCCTCGAACTCAATCGCTTTGCTTCATGAAGCGTTCGCGGCGAAGCATGATCGTCAGCGAGTCTTGTAGATGTCGAATAATTCGACGCCGTCCTCGCGCAATGTATTCATTGGTAGCGAATGATGATTGTTTGATGGTTACCGATAGTAACTCAGAAAACAATCGATCACTAAAGAGGGAAAAATAAAACAAACTAGGTATGCGTCGTTCGATGCTGAAAAGCGTCGTTTGTAAAGAAAACAAACTTTCTATGTTGTGGGGTAAAATCGATGGTGACTAGGATGGGAGTTAAAACTCATTCTGAGCGAAGATCAGCAACCTTGCCTGAAAAACGCAGTTCTGCCTACGAGCGTACGATACGAACCAAGCTAGGAATCATTTTCTGATGAATTTGTCAATCTTCCAGCTAGTGGTCCAAATATTCTACCACCGTATTTTGTATATTTGCCAGTGAGCAGCTTTTTACCTTGTAGAAATGAAGTCAGGTCCCCAAAATCAACTTCATATTCAATCTGCTCTGCTTTAATTTTTGATCGCGTTCATCGATTTTGATGAAATTTTGTCACATACTATAATTTACATTTTTACATAATCTCACAGAGATGAAAACGTTAAGTTTCACAAAGTTACAGCTAATTTTGTGGGGTAATCTTAATTTTCCCTACCTTCACTATAACAGCTTATCAAGCTTGTGTGAAAGTTTCATAAAAAAATATCAACTGAGAGAGAAATGGCATTCTGTCAAAGTTGGAAGTTTGTTCGCTACACTGCACGATTTTATTCCTTTTTTAAAGCAACTGTAACTGCTGAACCCTCATCCGTCCCTGAAATTTTTTCCCGTTACAGTCCCTGGAGTGATAATTGGACACTTCTGACTAAAACCGCTAAGTCTCTCTTATTTAACAACCGATCAGTACAAAATTATTTTTTTTCGGAAAACTCGCAATGTTACTCAAATATGTTTCTCAGACATTATTCAAAAATAAAGGTAATAAACAACACTTCAGTTTTCCGTTATTCAAAGTCTAAGAAAAAACCCGAAATGTTTCGAAAAAAAACTGTAGATCAGCTACAGAATGCTAAAAAAAAACTTCAAGTGTCCAAAAAAGCTATAGTTAGAAGCAATACGTTGAATGTAAAGATATATTTTTTTGAATTTTTTTAAGCTCATGATAACTTAAAATCACGGGGTCTCTGATAGAACAATTTTATTTATTAAAAATTTTTGCTCCATTCGAAAGCAAGGACTTTTCCCTTTCATTTGATCCCAAAATTGAAATAATCCATCGATATCCAGAACAATTTAGTTTTTCGAAGATTTTTTATTCATTTTAATGATTTTTTCAAAGGTTCAATTCATACTAATCATTGTTCAATCACTTGTCTTATCTTGAGTGTTATTTTAACTCCACATGTCAATAATTTGATCTAATAATAATAATGGAAAATTCCCTGTTTACAACTTTGTTGAAAACATCAAAGTGATACAAATTGAGAAAACAGAGTTTTAATGTCGCTAACAGAGTGATTACTATTTCATTTGAAAAATCTATTGAAAATTCTCATAGCTGATTGTACCAAGACCAGATATAGTATCCTGACGACTGTGTTATTGATTGTAGAGTGTTTAAATGTTCAGGATAATTTCCATACATTAAAAAATAAATATTTTACATACATTTGATCAAGATTTTCTGAAGAAAAGAGCATTTATATATGGTTCAATTATGAAAAGAGGTAGCTCCTGCTTTATTTGAAAATTTTGTTTCTCATTTCTTACTTTGAGTAATGCAACATCTTGAATATGTGCAAAACCAAGGCAAATAATGAAGAAAAACTATTTTGAGCATTTTAAGCCACTGCTAAAGCTTCTATTGATGACACGATCAGCTCTGAGGAGTGTTGTTATTTATTTTTATTTTTTCATGAAAATAATAGAATGACATTCCAGGGGAGAGCCAAAATGCAGAAATTCAAAGACAAATGTTTCCAGTGTTCCATTTAGAGTACTATCAGATAACAATCTGCATTTTTTTAATATCCGCTTAAATATTTAACAAAAAAATATTTTCGTTAATTTGAACAAATGCGGTACTTTAAGAAAACATAATAAAAAATTTGCAAAAAAATCCGATACATATAAGCCCACTCAATCAACTAAAAGTAAATTAAGGAATTATTTTCTAATAGATCCTTTAAATCAAATCAACCACTTAAATCGGTTGAAAATAAAGATTCTCTTTTTCTATTTGATCGAAAAATAAAAATTAATGAATAACATGAGCTTCAGTTCGTGTACTTTTGACAAAAATGAGCAATTTAGATTTTTTGCTTGAAAATTGTGTGTATATTCACATTCTAAACGCTAACTTATGCAATCAATCAGGAACAAAAGGCTAAAATGTTTTTTGTTTTATACAGTGACACTTTACCATCCTTGTGCTACCCTTGTCTAACGTTGAACAATCGATTAACAGTGAAAAATCTGAAAACCTTCAAAAATATTGAAAAAATCTCAATGATCTTCAACAAAGATTTTTTGTTTTAATATCCAGCTGGATTTTTTGGGCTTAAATGTAGAAGAAAGTTCAATTTGTTTCCAAGTCCCAAATATTTGTTCATAAAAGTCCTAACACAAACTTAGCTCAAAATATAAAAATCAAAATATTCTAGAAAAGCGCGAGACGATATTTTTATAAAAAAAAACCACATAACTTTACTTCAGATGATCCTGATCAAATGTATACAAAAGATTTATTTTCTAATCTAATTGACCCGTTCTGAACATTCAAAAAAACTTAACAAAAGTAACTAAGTCGTTAGGATCAAATTTCTGGTCTTGGTACAATCAGCGATGATAATTTTCAATATATTTTTCAAATGAAAAAATAATAATCACTCTGTTTGCGACATTAAAACTCTATTTTCTCAATTTTTATACTTTGATGTCTTGAACAAAGTTGTAGCCAGGGAATTTTCCTATTTGATAATGTTATTGACATATGAAGTTGAAATAACACTAATGATAAAATATGTGTTTTAACACAGATTAATATGATTTTACCTTTGAAAAAAATCCATTAAAAAGGTAAAAAATTCTTCAAAAAATAAATTGTTCTAGACCACCGGTGAATTATTTCAAATTTGGGCTCAAATGAAAGGGAAAAGCCCCAGCAATCGAGTGGTGCAAAAATAAGCTTTGCTTATTTCTGGAAATTAAAATTTTGTCCTAGAGACACCGTGAAACTGTAAAAAAGTGTTGTAAAAGCCGTACTTTTCAATCAATCAATCGTCAAAATTGTTTAAGTCATATCAGATAAATTTTGAAAATAGGATTGGAAAGATGACGTAATTTGTCTCATTTCTGCATGTTTAGATTTTGAAAATTCGAAACACAGAATATTCGACGAGTTTCCAAAGGTAGCTGTTTTATGAACTTTTTGTTAATTTGCAATTTCTCAGATATTCTAAAACTTAAATTCAACTTTGCACTGGATTTTGAGTATATTAACGCGAAATTTGTGAAATAAATTTGTACTCATCAAAAAGGTAATTTCATACTCTTGTGTGTCAAAGAATAAAACGCTTGAAAGTTTATAAAAAGCTTCTATATTCTAAGAGCAAGTTCACTGGTGTTGGGAAAAAAGGTAGAAATTTTGACATTACGAAAATTTTACCATGCAAAAATGTTTTCAAGATCTTGGGGCGTTGTATGCTTTTTACAACACTGTTTCTATTTCAGCCGTATGTGATAGAAATATTGCTATTTTTGCATCACAGCATGCGAAAATACAACACGTGTTGTAAAAAAAACTAGAAGGCCACAGATCTTGAAAATGATTTTGCACGGCAAAATTTTCAAAATGTGCCGTAAGTGTCAAAATTTCTACCACTTTTTCCCAACACCAGTGAACTTGCTCTAAGACGTTTAAGATGTTACTGGTAGAATGGGAGTGAATTGCCTCGATTTTTATAACAAACTTAAAATCATCGATTGCTATGACATCACATAGTGTCTTCACTCTTCAGGTATCAGGTATCAGAAAAGGGGTAGGCTTAATAGCGGCACGTTATCCAAACAAACGGGAAAATTGTGCCTAGCCTTTTTTTCACAGATTTCATGATATACCTGAGAAACCTGAAAACCATAAAAGGATTAGAAAATAAATAAATATTTCAAAGCCGATCCAGGTAGGGATTTTGAAGCATTGAAGCTTATAACAACATTGGGTGAAAAATGACAGATTGTTATTTTAGTTTAAATTCTTAGAATTAGATACACTTATAACAGGATGGGCGAGAGTACCTTAAAGCTTACTAGCAAACGAAAAACAGGCATTGATTCACAACTACAAAATTCAGGAAATTTGAGTTTACTATGATCAGAAAATGTTCTAACCAGGATACTACAATGAGGGCAAATAAACGACTTTATAATGACAAAGTTGGCATTTAGTCTATCCACATAGGGATTTTTAAGCAATAAAGCTTTTTTTAATCATAATACTGGAAATAAAGACTTTTTTTAAACTTACTTTGTTAAATTCTGACATACATTAAAGAAATGTAGTCGGGTAAAAGAGGGACATGTACACACTAAGTGGAAGGTAAATATAGATACAATAGTACCTCTGAATCATAGCTTAACCATACAGGAGATTCAGAAAACAAAATTTTATTTTTATATATATTCTTATTTAACTGACCAGTTAGCGCTCTGTTAATACGAGTACAATGAGTTTATGTGACGCCAAATTTGAAACAAGCGATATTAACACTGCACGAAGCTGTAGCAGTGGATTCCAGAACCAGGATTGACGTATGATAACAAAATATCAGAGTACGATATTAGAGGAGCTTTGACTCTTCTTAACACTATAACCATTCCAAAGCAAAGGGAACATGTATCAATACAAGAGCAGTGACATATATTAGGTGAAACAGATATGACTGTCGACATGCGATACAACTTTTGATCAAAACTTGATTTAATAGGGAATTCTAGAGCCTTTTGGCAACCTTAAAGAAAATATCTTTTTGAACATTTTTTTGCATGGAACCGATATTTGTACGGCTTAAATGATTAAATAACCATGACGCAATTTTAAAAATTAAATATCTTTACTGGCTACTGGTAGAATGGGAGTGGATTGGCTCGATTTTTATATTATGTCATAACAAACTTAAAATCATCGATTGCGCTGACATCACATAGTGTCATATTGACATTGGCGATTTGCAGCTCGAAACGGCACTCAGAAGGCGCTGCGATCAAAATGATGATATTATGAGTGAAAATGTCATTGTGCGTACAACTTTTCCAAAACCAAACGGAAAATTTTAAAAATTCAGTGTTAATTGGAATATTATTCAAGCTTTTATTGGCGAATATGGTTAGAAGTAGAGTAAAATTCAGTAAAATTCACAATCGGCTATCTTGTTAAAACCCGTTTATGGCTCAATGTATATTTATTTTTAGTTTTGCGTGTTTTGTTAACATGCAACAGCGCGGAAGACCTATTTGGAGTTAACATGACGCTGAAACCAAATCCATCCAAATGCTCTCTCTTCGAAATCTGGAGGGCCAAGGTGTTTATCCAGCTACTTCAGAACATCTTGTAGTGGAACCCAGATCCAGAACCCGAAATCAATCATTTTTTGGATACAAATGTACTTAGTTGAGAAATTTCGTCAGTGATTCCACAAATCACCTAGTATTCCAACTCCAGCAGCTGAAGCATATCAATGTTACCACTCTTTGAGTGGTAAGGGGAAGGTTTGGTTCGAATGAAGGTGCTTTCAACGATCAACTGATGGCTTTTCAAGTGACGGAAGTTATTCAAATAGACAAAAAAAAGGATGTTAAAAAAAACTTCATTTCTACACGATATTTGAAATAAACATTGATTGAATATCCAAAAAATTTGCGTCTGAACATTTAGATATCTAGCCATTTTACAAGAACAAATAGTTTCGGAAACAAAAATTAACTGCCTCTTCATCAAGCATTCGAACAGGAGTTTTAAAGAAAATTTCCTATTTGATGGAAAGCATGGACAATTCTCTTTCCCCATAAATTAACGAATAGTTGTTCAACTTAGAGAATTGATGTCGATAAAAAGTTTAATGAATTAAACTATTAAACTATTATCTACAAATTTACATATCTTGGAAGCAAATTTCGGTTTCAGAATATGCCTGCCAGATTTTTATATATTTCCTTCAACTTTAGTTTTCTTCCAGCTTTGGAATTGGTCATTCAAATTATTTAAATAAGTTTTTATCAGAAAAAAAAACAGAAAAGTTGTATTCGCTTTTGCGAAAATCATAAAAAACTAGTAGAAAGGTGATCTTCTTACCCAACTCAGTAATTGTTATTGTCCGAAATTAAACACTTTCTGCAAAAACTTAATTTTCAAAACAAATCTCATGGAAAAGTTGAAATTCTTGCGCAAATCCTATTTTTTTATTTAATTTTTTAAAACCTTTTTCAAAAAAACATACCTGTCAACGTGTGGTGATCAAAATCAACAAAAAAAGGGTCACTTCCATCTGTACCGTTGAGCCGTCAACACGTACGCAGGAGCATCGTATCGTTGCTGTGTACCTGCAGGAACATTTTTCATTATTTATTTTTTCCTTACCTGTTTTTCAATCAGCACTTTTCAGTGCTATAACTATTTTTATTTTCTCTTATCCATATTTTTCTCTTTTCTTTCCAGCATGGGGAAGTCTTCGGCCGGCTCAAGGGCCGGGAGAAAACGGATTGCTGAACCTAATTCAGGTCCATCGCCCAAAAAAGTTGAAATTTCCAATTCATTCGATGTCCTTCATAACATCGGTGATGAGGAAATATTCATATTTAATTCTGATAAGAGTACTAAGAAACCTTCTTCTTCTTATACTCTTAAAAACGAAAAGATTCCACCAATAACGGTCACGATTCCTGACTTCAATGCCTTTCGAAAAGAAATCGTCACTTCCGTCAAGGATGTGAAGATTTCTTTTCAGATCGGTCGAAGGGGAACTGCTCGTATATTGGCGGAATCTTTTAATGATTTTCAAAAGGTTTTAAATTATTTGAATAATAAAAAACACCAATTTTTTACGTACGACACTAGAAGTGATCGTCCATTTAAAGTTGTACTTCGTGGTCTCACTGGCGATCAGACACCGGATGAGATCACAGCTGAATTAAATTCTTTGTTAGGTTTTTCTCCAATTCAAGTAATTCAAATGAGGAAAAGAACCAACACGAATAATACCAGTAGTGTTGGTTTTGCTCCTGAACTTTATTTGATCCATTTTAAAAAGGATCAGGTTAATAATTTGCGAATTCTTGAAAAGGCTCGTCTTATGTTTCATTGTCGAGTCAAATTCGAACCTTTTCGTAAATCTTCTACCAATTTTCTTCAAAATATTACGCAATGTCGTCGTTGTCAAGCTTTTTGTCATGGCACTAAAAATTGTAGAATGAATGCCAGATGCATGTTTTGCGGCTCATTCGATCATGAAAAATCTAAATGCCTTTTTGGTGGTGATAAGCCAAAAACAGAATTTTTCAAGTGTGCAAATTGCGCAGGTAATCATTCCTCGAATTCGCTAGACTGTCCCATCAGGGCAAAAATTATTGCTTCTAGGAAAAATCCCAAAGTTTCCAGAAAAGTTTCTTCTCCTCCTTCCTCTTTTTCGTCTTCACACGTCGGGCCGGCAAACAACCTGCCTGTTCGCAGTCAGCCTCGGCCTACATTGGAATCACGGCTGGGTAATACCCGAAGTGATTTTAATGTTACCTGGGCTGATTCTGCGCCCCAGACTCGTTGTTTATCGTTCTCAGAGGTGGTTGAAAATGGGTTTCCCTCTTCAGGTTTAACTAATAAAAATGGGAAAAAACCAAGTCTCAACGTTCATGCGAAGGCTTGGGAAAATCCCCGAAATTCAAATACTTTTTCTTCTCCTTCCTCTTCTGATTCTAACAATTTTGTTGATTTGGGTGAGATTACTGAGGAAAAATTAAAATTTTTGCATCAAAATTTAATGGAAATGATGCAACTTATGTTGAAAGCAAATTCAATGTTTGAAGCTTTCCAAACTTCTTTTAATTATGCTAACAAAATTATTATGACTTTACGATTCCCTCATGGATCCAAATAGATGTTTAAATATTATGAATTGGAACGCTAGATCTTTGCTGGCTAACCAAGACGAGTTCTTTTTATTTTTGAAAACTCAAAACATACATATTGCTGCCATCACTGAAACTTTTTTAAAGCCAGACAATAACTTGAAAAGCAATGCTTTCTTTAAAATTTTACGAAATGATCGACTTGATCGACAAGGTGGGGGTGTAGCTATTGTCATCAATAGTCGTTTAAAATTTAGACTTCTTCCTTCTTTCAATACAAAAGTCTTAGAAACAATTGGAATTGAATTAGAAACTTCTATGGGGAAAATTATAATTGTTGCCGCATATTTGCCTTTTCAATGTAGCGGTGAACAGAAAAATTTTTTGAAGGGAGATTTACAAAAACTCACCAGAAATAAATCTAAATTTTTTATTATTGGTGACTTAAATGCAAAACACCGATCTTGGAATAATATTTCATCAAATTCAAATGGGAATATTTTGTTTAATGACTGCTCTGCAGGTTATTATACTGTTGAATATCCTAATGGGCATACTTGTTTTTCTTCAATTAGAAATCCCTCCACAATTGATTTGGTTCTAACGGATTTAGGCGAGCATTGTAGTCAATTAGTTACTCATGCGGACCTCGATTCAGACCACCTTCCAGTAACATTTTCTTTATCCCAAAGTCCCATTGAAAACCCTTTAAAATCAACTTTTAATTTTCAAAAGGCTAACTGGGAGCGATATATGAATTTTATTGAACGTAATTTAAATGTAAACTTTCCATTGAATTCAATAGAAGATATTGATTTGGCTGTAGAAAATTTGACAACTTCAATAGTCAATGCTAAAGCCGCTTCAATACCTAAAGTTAAACATAAATTTAATCAACCTTTAATTGATGATGATCTTCAGTTTTTGATACGACTGAAAAACATTCGTCGACGCCAATTTCAACGAACTAGGGATCCTTATTTGAAATTAATTTATTGCGACCTTCAAAAAGAGATCAAACGTCGTTTAAATTTCATTCGTAATGAAAATTTTGCTAAAGCAGTAGAGGACATAAAACCCTACTCAAAGCCATTTTGGAAATTAACTAAAATTCTAAAAAAGCCCCAGAAGCCAATTCCTACTTTGAAAGATGGGGATAAACTTCTTTTAACTAATTCAGAAAAAGCTCAAAAATTAGCCCAACAATTTGAGTCTGCTCATGATTTTAATTTAAACGTTGTAAGTCCAATTGATGCTCAAATTTCCCTAGAATTTGATGATATTCTTTCTAAGCAAATTGTGTTTGAAAGTTCTTGTGAGACAAATATTGATGAACTTAAATTGATTTTCAAAAAATTTAAAAATATGAAAGCCCCGGGGAAAGATGGGATTTTCTATATTCTTATTAAAAAGTTGCCTGAAAGCACTTTAAATTTTTTAGTTAAAATCTTCAATAAATGTTTTCACTTGGCTTATTTTCCCAATAAATGGAAAAATGCCAAAGTAACTCCAATTTTGAAACCTGGAAAAAGTGCTTCAGAGCCATCAAGTTATCGACCAATTAGTTTGCTTCCTTCTTTAAGTAAACTATTTGAGAGAGTTATTTTGAATAGAATGATGATTCACATTAATCAGAATTCTATTTTCCCTGATGAACAATTTGGTTTTCGTCATGGACATTCTACTACACATCAACTTTTGAGTGTAACTAATATGATTAACGCTAGCAAATCTGAGGGTTATTCAACTGGTGTTGCTCTTCTTGATATTGAAAAAGCTTTTGACAGTGTTTGGCACAAAGGTTTAGTAGCTAAATTAGCTCGATTTGATTTTCCTGTATATCTCACCAAAATTATTCAAAATTATTTGACTAGCCGAACTTTGCAAGTAAGCTATCAAAATTCATGCTCTGAAAGGATACCCATTAGAGCTGGTGTCCCTCAGGGTAGTATACTTGGGCCTATTTTATACAATATTTTTACTTCTGATCTTCCTGATGTCCCAGAAGGAAAAGGTAGAAGATTATTTGCTGACGATACTTTGCTTTCAGCCAAAGGTCGAAATTTACGGGTGGTACGCAGTAGATTGCAACAAAATTTAAATTCCTTTTTGAATTACTTGAAAATGTGGAAAATTTCTCCTAACGCTTCCAAAACTCAACTTATTTTATTTCCCCATAAGCCAATAGCAAATTTTTTAAAACCTAATGAAAATCATTCCATAACTTTTAATGGGGTTTCTCTAGAATGGTCTGATCACGTGAAGTACTTGGGACTCACACTTGATCGGAATCTTTCTTTTAAGAATCACATTGAAGATATTCAATCTAAATGTAATAAATACACTAAATCTCTTTATTCTCTCATCAACAGGAAATCCCGACTTTGCCTGAAGAATAAGATGCTTATTTACAAGCAAGTCTTCCGACCAGCGATAATGTATGCAGTTCCGATTTGGTCTAGCTGCTGCGCGACGAGGAAGAAGGCCATCCAGAGGATTCAGAACAAGGTTCGAAAATGATTTTGCGGCTTCCACCTTGGCACAGCACCGAAGATCTTCATCGGATTGCAGGCATTGAAACTATCGAAGAGATGGCCAACAAAATAATCTCCAACTTCAGAGGCAAATCGATGCAGTCTTCCATCGCAGAGATTCGCTCTCTCTACAATTAGTTTAATTTTAGGATAGCTTTAGTTTCTAGTTTTAAGTTTAAAATATTTTTTACACGACAGGATGTTCTCCTTTATAAAAATGCTTGATTGCGCTCAGCAAATTTAAGTCAAATAAATAAATGTTATTGATTATTTAACTATAGGGCTCTGAAAGTTCATTATTGAACTGAACACCTAATTTAATGTATTAATGTAATATAAATGTAATGATGAATTGGTACAAATAAAGATATATTAAAAAAAAAAAAAAAAAAAAACAAAAAAGGGTGGTTTTTAAAATTCAATCAGCAGTACAAAACAATATTATTGCTTAGCATAAAGATATTCCATTAGAATTCGCTATATTCATAGCTGTTAATCTAATTTGTTATAGGCATGTTTAAAAACATTGTATGTATGTATACATGGATGTTGGTTATCCACCATTGGTGCACGGATTCACGGGAGTTTCTGCCTAAGTATGTGCTCACATGCATTCTTTGATTATTAAATTCGACAAATCTCCAATGCAGCGCGTACACCATACCCGGACCCCAAGGCTTCGTATGAACTGTTGTGGATGAATGTATTGTGTTGATGTCGGTTTATTTTGGAAGAACGAGTCAATCAGGTAGGCTTGTTGTAGGCTTACAGGTATTCCGGCATCCGTCTATATACCTGACCAGTTGGCAACTGATTGAACATTCTTATTATATAGTCAGTTATAAGAGAAAACACAGCTTACCTGTCGGCCACTTATGGACTTTGAACCCAAAAGTTTTTTTGCCGAAACCGGGAATCGAACCCAGTACGCCTGGCATACCAAAACCAGACTCGCACCAGCCTATCCGCTAGACCACATCGGAGCTATATACATGTTGTGGACTAAAAATAAACTAACTAATTTTTTCTTCTAAATATTGTAAAATCTGCGCAAATGATGCATTCATAGCTGATTTGCTGGGTGCTTATTTCTTATAAATAGTGTTAAATTTGTTAACACTGATAATGCATCCATATCTCATTTGAAACATGCTCTAAACTGACGTCCAGAAAGTTACTCCCGTTGTTCTGGTAGATCTCCGACTCTAATCAGAATCTTATCTTCGAAGCTTAACGGTTTCGCTCCGGCAATGTTATGATCGTAGCATCAAGCATGAACAAACACAATAAAACTTGGAATCTTATCACCGAAAACATGTACATCCACTCGACTACCGACTGGCGAGGTGCGAAGAAGACCACCATCGAAAGTGGAATACTTCATGCTTCCTACTTGCAAATTTAGCTGCTTCCCCACCGGATTCCCTACCACCAATAATCGAAGAGCTGCCGTTTGATGACCACTTCGATACCAGCAACACAACACACCAAAGTACTGATACCAGTCCACTGGCTTTCTCTCTCTTTTGCTCTGTCTCGCGCCACAAAAGCATAGAAGTGTCGGCCAAAAAGTGCCAGAAGTGTATCGCTTTGACTCCACTCCGAAACCGGCAAAGTGTGCAAAATTCCTACCCCCTTCTTCTGATCCCAAAACGTGGCGAAAAGAAACGGCAGCCGGACGATATCGAGTCGAAAATGCGGTATCCATCCACAATTTCCAGCCGGTCAGTTTGCCATCCAGCTAGCCACCCACGACCTTAAACTGAGCTGAATGAAAGGCTGAACCTGCCACCTTACTTACTACACATTCGGAAGAGACAGCTGCTGAGATTTTGCACCGCTGGCATGCTGCTGCTGAGGAAGCCAATCTGGTGCACTCCAGCATCCAGCCAGAACTTCCAGAACGCCACCGCCTGTCTCTGTCCACACCTGAACTGGTCCATCGAGCGACTAACAACGGAGGCCAGTTGTTGTAGAACGAGGAATTGACCCCCAAAACCAAAGCATGCCTGTCTGGATTGGTTCGACGAAATGCGCCTCACGGGCACGGATCCTGTCCTGTCCTGACGACGACGACGACGACGACGGAACAAAACCGAACGGACCAATATCTATATCTAATCGTACTCGCAAAGTACAACAACCGATCCTTTTACATTTATATATGTATCAAAATTATAAAATGCATCAGCATTAATTTCAATTTCATGTTCCGTGGCGGACAAAGCGGTCACAGGGTTATCCAAATCTTGGAATTATACCTATACCAAACCAACCGACTACACTCATGAAAGCACGAAAGCACTCCAGAACGGATCTCAACCACACGGAATGGCTCTGAGGCGATCAGGCAAGGCAGGACAAGGTACCTACAATGCGGAATTGGCAGCTTCAGAAGCGAGTTAATGAAAAAGAGCCTCTCGCAAATGCCGGTAGGTACAAATGAATCATTTTATTTACCGGTGCTGCTGTTTTCGCTTTTCCCATCCACAACGCCAAGTGTTCTCCTCTTCCCCGCTTTGACGTTCTCTGGTTGAAGTTGGGTGGGTTCTCCTGAAGATGATCTCTAAACATCAACCGGGAAGGTCAGGGCCACTTCTGGATTTGAAACCGGAATAAGGAGAAAATCAATGTCCTATGAAGTCAATCAGTGAAATTCTGAAAAAAGTTTGAGAGATCAAGCATTAAAATTTTTTAACTCTTCCAAAAAAAAGGATTTGAAAGTGGTGATTATTCTAAATTATTTTGTTCTAGTTAGCACGAGATTTTTTCCGGAAAATTTATAACATTTTTCCATTTTTTCAGCCACGGAAAGGTTTTAACGGTTCTAACGAGAAAAAAAATTAATATGTAGGTATGTAGATTATCATGAAGCATAGACCTCATAAAAATCATTTATTGCTTCATGAGCTACTTTTACAATTGCTTCTATTCAAATAGTTTTAAATATCAAATGACAACTGGTATGGAATCTAAAAAGATTCTTAAGCAAAAGTTGTTCAGTATTATATAATTTTTCGACAATCACGATTTCAGAGATTATTTCTAAGAAAGAAGAGTTTCGCCGAAACATAAGGCACAGTTGTGAAAATTTCATTTAATTCCTAAAGGTGAATGACAAATTTTTAACATATTCCCGTGTAATAAACTTACCCAAAGTGACGCCTTAAAAGTAAGCTGAACATTGAGTAAAAATGAAAATAATCGTTTCAAGAAATGCCAGTTTGGTGAAGGAATACTTTAAGCATCAATCCCTACTCCTTAATGTTCAACATGGCTAAGAAGCCGAAGCAAATGGTAGGTGTACTTCATATTTGTAGGTGAATTGGCAAATCAATAAATATATAGAAAAAGGTTGGCCAAATCCCACGCTAAAAGCTGTTGTCAAAATGCTTCGTAAAGAACGAAGAGACGTTTAGGATAAGGTTGCCAGAATTTTTCAGCACGTATCCGAGCCAGAAACCAGGTAGATTTTTATAAAAATGTGACAAAAACGGGCATTTCATTTTTTAATTGACGACCAAAAATCCGGGCAATATCGGTGTCAAAATCCAGCGATAATTCAACAAAAATCAAGATAAAAAACTTGATAAAATATATTTTTTTCATCAAAATTCATAATAGATTAAATATGCAGTACCATTCATAATTGTATAGAAATTGGAAGCAAGCGCACTGTCACTTCGACTTTGAACTTCCATATCTTTTTACTCTGATGGTATTTTTTGATCAAATTTTTTGCGTAAGATAGAACAACTATCACACTGTTATAACACAAAATTTGAGCTTTCAGGAGTTTGTGTTGCCTGAGAAACAGTAATTCTACGAAAATCGGACTGAAAAATTGCACCTCGCGTAACTTTTGATCTCATCGATAGAACTTTTCAAAAACTTCAGACATGCTAGCTTCATACTTCAACAATCACTGTACAAAATTTCAATAAAAAATGTAGCGTAGTTTCAAAGATATTGCAGTTTGAATGAGAAAAGTCCAAAAAGTCTGATTTTCGTAGAACTACTGTTTCTCAGGCAACACAAACTCCAGAAAGCTCAAACTTTGTGATATAACAGTGTGATAGTTGATCTATCTAACGCTAAAAATTTGATCAAAAAATATCATCAGAGTAAAAAGCTATGGAAGTTCAAAGTCAAAGTGACAGTGCGCTTGCTTCCAATTTCTATACAATTATGAACGGTACTGTATGTTTTCGACCGTTATTGGTGTTTTATTGTGATATTGTCTATTTTTCGGTCTAGGGATTCCATCAAACAACTTAGTTTTTGAAATGCCCGACGTTTCGACCATTTTTGGAGGTCTTTCTCAAGGGAATTATCTGTCCGTTGTTATTGTCAATTTAGTTTTTGTCCAACGTTTAGGAGTCCAGTGTTCGCTGTTCTTGGATTTAATCGGTGAAAAATAATAATTTTTCATCCGATGTTCTATGGTCGCACTTAACTCCTAAACGTTGGACAAAAACTAAATTGACAATAACAACGGACAGATAATTCCCTTGAGAAAGACCACCAAAAATGGTCGAAACGTCTGGCATTTCAAAAACTAAGTTGTTTGATTGAATCCCTAGACCGAAAAATTGCCAATATCACAATAAAATTCATAATAGATTTTGAATCGTATTTTAGGCTTCGAAAAAACCTTTCATGATTGTTTTTTGCAAAATCTGCTCAAAATATTTTGTTTAGGTGGCTAATTAAAAAAAAATTATCAAACCAATTTGTCTTTATTTTGTTTAATTTGCAAAAAATAGTGAAAAATCCAAGCATTTTTCATTGAAATCTGGGCACCCGACCGGGCCGGACTGTTCCTAAATTTTGTATGAAATATTCGGCCAAATCCGGATAAAACCGGGCAATCTGGCGAAGGCAAGTCTCAAGGATGTTCCGAAGAAGTCAAAAAATAAAAAGTTGAAAATTTTCGATATACTAAACAAGGCCGTGTGAACAGAGGGGGTTTAAGCCCCCCTCCCTCCCCGCTCTTCTGTAGATATTTTTTTAGTAAAGTTTTCGATTCAAAAAATAATATTTCTGTTATAACAGGAAATTTCTGATTCCCCAGGCATATAAAAATAAGAGGTGACAAACATGTCAGAAATTTAGTCCAAAGTCCTCTAGGCCTATGACATTTCATTTTACGACGAATTGAAATTCATTTTAAATTGTACATTTCGAACTACAATTCCGCAACTTTTCGTGTTGAAATTCAAATCTTAAGCCATGAGAACGGCAAAAGGTGAATGGAATAAATGAAAACCCTAGAGTTAACTTTTTTATACTTCGATTATGAAATGCTAAATATTATTAAAATGCTAAATATTTAAATATTTCATACTCAATTTTATTTTGTTTTTCTTGTTTCTTAAATGTTCAATTCTGAAATTCAAAGGGGTTTTGAAAAATTATACAAAAAAAACAACATTTTTCCGAAGTGCATAGTTTTCCAAAGCAAATTTTCATGAATTTGAGTACCCTGAATTGAGATATAGAATTCAGTTTTTTCTTTCGGCTTTTGTTTTTGAAATAACGTTTAAGAATAGGTATAAATCATTTAAAAAATTTTTACATTTTTTTGAAAAAAACTGAAAAACATTACAAAATTTTGAAAATAAAGGTTTTGAATGAATTTTCCCAAAGACTGCATTTCATTTTGATTTCTGCAAGTTACGGAAGTTTTATTCTTGTTCACTTTCCCCATTCTGCAAAAAACGGCAATTTTTAACCAAAATTTATTTTTCATATTATTTAAAGGAAAAGTCATTTTTTCCTGTTTTTTCCGAGGATTTCTTGATTCAGGGAAAAGTCAAATCGTTTTGCAGTCTTCAACAAAACTTGTTCAACAAAATTAATCCTTTTTCTTACTATCTGTAATGTCGTTCTTTGAAAGACTGTTACATATACCTTTAAAATCATTTTTCAATTTATCTAAAAATCGTTCTAAAACAGTTAGTTCTTCAATGTAAACTAGGAAGTTTTATAACTTTGCTCCCAACATATATGAAAAAAGTACAAATACTTATATCAATGCCAATACTAATACTTAGTTAGGGATGTCAGATTTTTTTTATCGTTGTATCTCCGATATAAGAATACGTAGGCAGAATATTATTTATTTTATTTAAAGAAGAAAATCCAACAAATTTAAAATCAGTTTTCGTTTTTCCTGTAGATTTGTTGGTTCATCAGCTGGCAATGAATGATTTCACTCAAATCTGATAATGTTTACTACTAAATAGATAGGAAGACAAAATCTGACAAAAGACTCGAGTCCAAGTCGCCAAAATCTTCCTAATCAGTCATTAAAGCATTGACACTAAAAAAGCAGTTTCATTTAGTAATCAATTGGATTTTATAAACAAATTTTTAAAACAGTCAGACGTATTGATTGAAAAAAATCATTTTATAATGTTAAAAAACTTATCTTCTCATCATCATATTTGGTTAATTTATTTTTAGATTTAAGAATTTTTGTGTTCTGAAAACCTATAAATCTTAATTTTTAATAAGAAAACAATTTTTGTCCTTTTTGTCCTTTCGAAAATCCAATATTTTAATTGGCGGTGTCAACATATTCAGACCTTGAAATTTCAAACTATTAAAACAATGCCTAAAAATTTATAATCGTTTCTCTTATTTTTCTTATTTGAAATTATCTGTTTTGAATCGTTCCTAATTTTTGAATTAATCTACGGAAATTTCGCAAAATTATTCAAAATAGCAACTTCAAAGCTTAATTTCAATGAAAGCTTGAAACATTCGAAAATAAAAAGAAAATAGTTTTATCTCTTGAACACTGAAACTCTTGATCATGGTCTCCAATTTTCATTCAATCATTTGAATCTAGACTGCTTTGGAAGTTCACAATCGAATAACTTTTTTTGCCGCCAAATGAAAACTTATAAGTTTCAGGTTGCTATGAAAGTCAATAAACAAAACATTCAGACCGGTCCGCATAACAGTCAAATGAAAGAAATTTTTTTCGATTGAAAATCATCGCTTTCATTTTCATCCCTTGCTGAAAATCTTCAAATAAGTAGATTATTAGTCCAAAAATACAAATAAATAGAACGTTTTTTACAGAATCAAGCTATCAAAATTGCCAAAAAAATATTTTTTAAATATTAGAATTTTTTGTTGCTTTTAAATCGATTCCTCTTACCTCAATAAAAAATTAACATAAATATTAAATGAATTTAGAGCTCTTGGCTTAGTTCCCTTTTAAAATAGGATATAATCACAAAAAAAACTAAATTGAACAAAAAATAACATAAAAATAAAAATTTTCATTTTCGTTTGAAATTGAAGATCTCGATTTTCATTTGAAAATCATCAGGTGCACTTTGAAAATCATTAACGTCATCATCATTCGAAACACCGAGGAATTTCAACTGAAATCATCGTAAACAAACTTACAGTAGCATGCTTTGGCCTTTCATTTGAAATATTTTTCTGTTATGAATGTGAAAATTGGAGACGCTGCTCTTGATTGTGAAATAGAATTGAATATTTTCTTCTTTGTATCAAATTAAATTCAATCACCAAATTATGTTTTGAATAAATTTCCCCAAGTTCAAAAAAGGATATTAAAAAAAGATTATATCCACAATGAAAAATATGAAATGAAAATTGGTACAATCATTAGTTAACAGTTATAATCATTTTTCAAAACAATTTAAATAAATTTTAATTTTTGATCTGATCCAAAATTATCTGAGAATTAGGATCTATGTTTTTTTTTAATCTGGTGTCATATTTTATGCATTCTATTTCTATTCACTGATTCGGGCATTCTATTCACTGACAGCTCTCCAACGGGTTCTAACAGAGTACTTTTATTGTGATCGACCTCAAGACATAAAATGTACGCCTTGTGATTACGATCGACAGGAATGATCGAAGGAATGATGTTCACGTTGACGGGATCGTTTGAGAAGGCAAGGTCCAAGAAACTCATATTGTTGTTGGCGTTTAGTCCTTTTTTCACGGCGTTCAAGACACCTTCT